>NC_088930.1:50502500-50652500 GCF_038396675.1 Hydra vulgaris | reverse complement strand
TTTGGCCGCTGCATGTATTGAAAAACAATGAAACTTCTTTTATATGTTCTGGAAGATCTCTGAATTATTGTAGAAGACAGCTTCCTATTTCATTTCTGCCTCTTTGTCCATCGACTTTTGACCATAAGTAACTGTAAGCATCATTTGACGGCGTTTGATCATATATTGTTAAATTGTAACTGTTCAATTTGCACTTATAAAACATAAGCGGGACTTCTGAGCACGGTATTTGCAAAACTGACTGTAGACCAAACGTAACTGATCTGAAAGTATTCTCTGTCTTGGCTCCATCTTTGTCTGCTGCCTTTGCTGACTGTGCTTCTTTATTTTGCCTGATATGCTCCTCTATGCTTTTTGCATTCTGCTTTTCTATGTCTGACATATTAGTATATTTTGTACTTTCTAGACATCGGTCCTTTTTTGGCTTGTAAAAACTAAAATTATAACATTCATTGAATATACGCCTGTATATTGCAGCACATGCCGGCTTGTACCCCAAATTGGAGGCTGCAAACTTCTCAATATAAAGATTGTACATTTTTGTAATGTTTAGCTTGCTGTCGAGATAAAGACGGCTTGTTCCTTTACGACAATAATGACTGGCCATCGTTGGGAAGAATTCGATGTGCTGCTTCACTGACTTTTCAATTACATCTAGTGTTTTATTAGCTATAACTTTTTTCCCTCTGCCATCGACACCACAGAACATACCATTCAAATCCGCGTGTGATAATGCTGACAGCACAGATCTGTTATTTATTGCTAGAGTTTTCAAGAAAAACTGGATTTACACACGTACTCTGCTTTGCTCAATGTATAGAAAGTAAGAAATGGATACTTGCAAATATAAAAAAATAATTTAAAATACATTAAAACCCTTGGCTTTTAATGTGTTGTAATTATTAAGATCTTATTTGTTTCAGAAGTTTAAAAAATATTGATATTTTGAAAGTATTTTAAAGTTATATGTAAACGTAAATTATGTTTTCAATTTTATGTATTCTTATTGAATCAATAAAAAACAGAAAATTTATTTTGGAAAAGAATTCTCTTAAACAAAAACACTTCTCTCTTTTTATAAGAGAAAAAATGTTTTTAATATCCATTTCCTTATAACCATTAATGATGGAGAGACTTAAATCTTACGTAATAAATTAGTTAGCAGACGTTTAGAAAATGCTTTAATAAAAGTTGCGAAACTATTTTTACATTCATTCGAAATTCTGAATAGACGTCACATAAACGACAAAAAATAATTTAAATACCGTAAAATTGCATAAAATCGGTTACTTAGGCTCTGAACCTTTATTTATCACGCATAAATAAAAAAATATAATTTTTTTTTCCTGTATCATACATAAAATTATATCGATAATTAATATTGTAAAAATAAAAAAATGAAAAATAAAAACTAGTACTCAATATTTAATTTAAAATGAAAACATCCACTTTGACCGAACTTTCAATACCATCTCATAAGTTTGGACGCTATATAAACACTAATAACGTTTCACAAACTTAATGTCACAAATAATAAAAACTAATTTTAAATATTGTTTTATTGTAAAATTATGATGTAATTCAGGTAATACGAGTATTTAGGGAAGGCGTCACCCCGGGGTAAAAAAAAAAAGTCTTTTTGGGGCGCAAAAGAAAACAAAATAGAGCACATATAAAAAGACCCTTTGAAATATAAGTAGTAGTATTTTTACATTATATTGTAATTAGTCAACTATTTTATTACTTTGGCCATTGTCACATTTGCTTCGCTACTGGTTAATAAAATTAAAAATATATTTTTCAATTAATTTGAAAAGGTTTTTCAATTAACAAAAAAAAAACTACTTTACTTTAAATAAGCTTTGCATGTTTATTGGCAATTCTTGCACGTATTGTTTACCATAACAGAACAGTAAGATCCAAACAACCAATCTTCACAGGATTCCCAACGCATCCATAATTGTCGTTGAGCTGTAATTTTATCTCCAAAAAAAATGTCACAAGGTTGATATTTTTTAGAACTCAAAAAACCGTCAGTTAATTTTGAAGTTATGAACAAATTTACTGGTAAATTTACAGGTAAAGTTACCGGTAAATTTTACATTCGCAACACTTATCAACATTTGACAACATTACTGCTAATTGTCTCCTTTGTTGTTTATCCGTAAATGACTGAAGTTAGGGTATTTCAAAATTTTGCTAGTTTTTATAAAAAAAAGTAGTTAATTTTCAAAAATTAATAATTGTTTTTGGAAATATAACTAGTTTGGTGATTCTTAATTATACTGAGATTAAGTTTGATCATTTATTTTAATAATTTATTTTTGAATTTAATAGTATGCAATTTTTCAAATTGTTGTTTTGCTAAAGGATTATTTCAGCAGGTTGCATATAAACATTATTAGTTTTTTTATAGATTCATACTAACGAACTAATTACAAACATTATTTGAGAAAAAAAAGTTTGTAAAATTTGAGTTTTGCATGCTTTTTTTTATATTTTTTCTGAAATGACCGAAGTAAAATGTTGACCGAAACTTAGGCGATTTTATAATATTCCCAAAAAAAAAAAAAAATATTTATGAGCATAAGAAAAGTTACTGTTACTGTTAACGACAAAAACAACATTGTAGCACAAAATAGCTAAAACGCAATCAACTGGTTTATTATGTTACCAGTAAACAAAATTATTTTTACCTTATGTAAAGTTCCAGCTTCTCCCTAACTGTTGACTAATGATGAACTGAATAGACTTTACATATAATTTTACTAAAGTAAAACTACGTTTCAACAGTAAGCAAGATAATCAAGTGATGACAAATGCAACTAAAAAAAGGACATAATTATTTGTTTGAATTTATAAAAAAGATTAAAATCATTCAAATTTAGTACTTATTAATAGAACCTGCCATTTCGAAAAGGGCACAAGTTCATTTACTAAAACTCTTCAAAATCAACAAAAATATGATTTTTATTAAAATAATGTCTAGGTTATTAAAAAAATTAAACATAGAAGTAGATAAATAAAGAACGTAAATAAGTTATGTTTGTTTTATTTTTTATAAAAAAACATAAATCATACAGAAATTTTTAATTCAAACTTATAAACTTACTGTTAAAGGTTTTGGACTTTTCGAAATGACAGGTTCAATAGTTATTATAAATAGTAAAATTCATACTTAGTTTTATTCCTAAGTTAATTTAATTTTAATTGTGTCTAAAGTAAAATCAATTTAATTTATATCTTACTTAAGATTAATTGAAATCCATATCTTTGTATCAGTTTATATAGATAACTATTTATAAGTTACAAATTAGTACGACAAAAAATAAAATACAAACTAAATATGAAACAAGCTGAGATGTTAATCAAAAAGATAAAACAATATTGATTAAGATCAATTATTTTTAATTTAAAAAAAATCTTGACTACAATGCACAATCTTGTATAAAAAAATTAGCAATGCCAGTCAGTGACATTGATAAAGTAACTTTAATAAAAAAAGATGAAAGAATTGAAGATCAAATGTAATAATTATATATATATATATATATATATATATATATATATATATATATATATATATATATATATATATATATATATATATATATATATATATATATACACACACACACACACCTTTTAAAAAATAAAACACGAAGAAGCAATCATTTTTTCCCTACTACTTTTAGCAAAACTTATTTTTTTAAGAGAAATTATTCATAGATACAGAGGAATATAAAATATATAGATCATCCAGGTCATATTTTTAAAACAGGAAAATTGTTTCGGCTAAGTATCTGGAAAAAATCAAGAATATCTTTTCCCTTATTTTCCTATTAATTTTTGTTTTAAGCTAGATTTTTTCAATAATCCATTTTTAATTGTTCTTAATTTTTTTATGAGTGATGAGTGAAAAAGCTTCAAAAGCAAATATATTACAAATGTATAGACCTAAACTTGTATGTATGGAAAATATTATGGATATCCAAAACATAATAAAAATATAAATTAAAATAATGTATAATAAAACAAATTTCTCTCACCGAACTACCGCTACTGCCTAAAAGTTGTATTATCATTACCCCTACTAATTAAAAAAAGTAAAAATTGGGAAAATGAAAAAAGGGAAATAAAAAATGTGACTAAAAATCATTTCAGCTTTTTTCAATTGCTCTAAATAATAAAATAAAACTTAATAAAAGAGACTGTTAAACAGATAAGTAAAAAAACAAAAAAAAACATACATCTATTTATTAAAACAAGTTAGTAAGTACCACAAATGAGTAGCCTCTTCGTCAGTAGTGGCCCTCTCGGCCTTGAGGAGGTGAATTAACAAAAAAAAAAAAAAAAAAAAAAAATTCTCCTTAAAAAATAAGAAAATTTTATCAGCTCAAATTTGCTTGCAAATCTTGCTTTTAAAGTCGTGTGAATAAGAAAAGTATTTAGAAAAGTCAAGAAACTACATAAAAATGAGGTATGCAATGTTAAACATTGAACGTCGACTCGGATAATTATTAGTAAATATTTTTAGAAAGTTCACATAAATTTACAATATTTTGTTCTTCCGTATCACATAAATACATCATAAGATAAATCTGAAATAAATTATGTTAGGAATAAGTAAACAAAAAGAAGAATATTACAAATGAAAAATGGAAATCAGTGTACCTGATAAAGATAAGCTGTTGTGATGTACCAAAGTAGTAGTTGTTAAATATTATTTCATGTTAGCTTTTAGAAAATAATTCATGCTGGTACATCATGATTACAAAATATTTATGGCAAAACCATGTAATGAACAGTGCTAAAGGCAAAAAATTAAATTGAGATAAAAACAAGTTTTATATATTTCAAAATAATTTGTCTTGGTGAGTATCTTTTAGTGAATGATTAAAAACAGTGAGTTCCAATAATGAAACTACTTAAATATCATTTTTAACAATAAACACCAACGTGAAGGTAATCCAAATGTCTATCAACACAAAACATTACAAAAGAAAAACAAAAACAAAAAAAATATCACCACAAAAACACACAACAATAGCTCATACCATAAGATAATATAACATGTATATAACAAAACTTGTGTAAAATAACATTCATATATAAAGGAACATAAGTAACAACATTATGCAAAATGTTATTAAAAGACATTATTATGTGTTTCCAGAATAATTGGTAATAAAGGCTGGAAAACGTCTAGATCTAAAGCAGTAACACAGTTTGACACTAAACACTGCCGAGTCACATCTCTGCTAAAATATGGCGACCTATGATTCACGGGTTGAGCTACATTATCTGTAAACGAAGCAAAAGAAAGACAGGCATTTTAATTTCAAATATATTTCAAAGAATTCAGAATGGCATTTCCATATGCATAGTTTCCTTTAAATCTTGTAAATGTTGCGGAAATGGTGAAGGCTGCGATAAAACTACCTTTTCATTATGGCAACATAAAAAATGTGTTTTAGCAGGAAATTTCTTAGCACCACAATGCTGAAAAATATAATTCATTCTCCTAAATAGTTATAATCTGGAATAGTATTACTTCTTGCTCTTCAAGACATTCTTTTGTGTCTAGCAGCATATCTAGCATTTTGTTTTAAGTAATTGGATCTCGCCTAAATCTCTTTCACTTTTGCGACGATTAGCAAAAAATCTTAAAGATTGTGATTTTTTATATACAATTTTTTTTTACTTCTCTCAATAGCACACACAAAAATTTTTTATAAAAGTGACATAAGAAACTGTCATTTAAAATAAATTATACAATATTTTATTTTAAATGACTATGTTTAAACAAAAAATTAACTTCTAAATTTTTTAATCTCGATTAAAAAAATAATTTAAATAAAAAAATTAGCAAATAATAATAATAAAAAAATTATAAAAAAACCTGCAATTCTATAAATAAAAATACTGCTAATACAGAAAATTAAGAGAAAAAAGCGCCGTAAACCTCTATTTGTAAACTTCAATATTATATCTTTAAAAAAACTATTAGTAAACATTTTTAAAAAATTCATTAAGCTTTACAATATTTTGTTCTTCTATACCACATAAATACATCATATGATAAATCTAAAATAAAAAATGTAACAAATAAGTAAATAAAAAGAGAAACATTACACACAAAAGATGGAAATCAATGTGCCCTGATAGAGAAAAGCTGTTGTGATTTACCGGAGAAGTAATTGTTAAATGTTATTATTTCCTGTTAGCTTTTAAAAAAGTATTCATGCTGGTACATCATGATTCCAAAATATTTATAGCAAAATCATGTAATTAACAGCGCAAAAGGAAAAAAAAAATCAAATTTAGATAAAACAAATTGTATATCTGGCAAAATAATTTGTCTTGGCTTTTAGTTTATAAAATAATTTGTTACAAAACAATTTGCCTTAGCTTCAAGTTTTCAGTTTTATAAAACAAATTGTATATATGGCAAACTAATTTGTCTTGGCTTTTAGTTTATAAAATAATTTGTTACAAAACAATTGCCTTAGCTTCATGTTTTCAGTTTTATAAAACAAATTGTATATATGGCAAACTAATTTGTCTTGGCCTTTAGTTTATAAAATAATTTGTTACAAAACAATTTGCCTTAGCTTCAAGTTTTCAGTTTTATAAAACAAATTGTATATATGGCAAAATAATTTGTCTTGGCTTTTAGTTTATAAAATAATTTGTTACAAAACAATTTGCCTTAGCTTCAAGTTTTCAGTTTTATAAAACAAATTGTATATATGGCAAAATAATTTGTCTTGGCTTTTAGTTTATAAAATAATTTGTTACAAAACAATTTGCCTTAGCTTCAAGTTTTCAGTTTTATAAAACAAATTGTATATATGGCAAAATAATTTGTCTTGGCTTTTAGTTTATAAAATAATTTGTTACAAAACAATTTGCCTTAGCTTCAAGTTTTCAGTTTTATAAAACAAATTGTATATATGGCAAAATAATTTGTCTTGGCTTTTAGTTTATAAAATAATTTGTTACAAAACAATTTGCCTTAGCTTCAAGTTTTCAGTTTTATAAAACAAATGGTATATATGGCAAAATAATTTGTCTTGGCTTTTAGTGAACAATTAAAAGCAGTGAGATCTTATAATGATACTACCTATTTATCATTATTAACAATAGACACCAATATGAAGGTAAGCCAAACGTCTTTTAACTCAAAAGATTACAAAATAACAACATCACAACAACACACAACAATTGCACACACCATAAGATAATATAAAATGCATATCAAGGGGCGAATTAAGTGATCGTGAATTGAAAATTCCGTAAAAGTTGCTGGTCTTCAAACTTTGTTTTTCTTGGAAACCATTTTTGCGCGTTTTTTTCGGACCACTCGTAACAGTTTTACAAATTGTTGATTTTAGAAGTTCATGCATGTAAACGTTTCTGAAGTTTTGTAATTTTCCTAGATTCAATTAAATTTTGGGATTTGTTTTGATTATTTTTTAGTTATGTTTATAAGTATGTTTATAATCTAAAATAAGTAAATTATAAAAGTATTGTGTTAAGGTAAATATATATATTATAAAATAGTTTGTAATTATAAGTAACAACGTTTTTCTTTTTTTTTTTTTTTATAGATTATTTAACAATTATTTACATTATTATTTATTTGTGTAATTTGTTATGAATTAAAAGGGTATGAGATTAAAAAAAAGTTGTAGTTTAAAATTCTCCAAATATAAAAAAAAAAAAAAAAAATATATATATATATATATTTTTTTTTTTTTTTTTTTTTTTAATGACTTTCATGTTTTTACAACTTTAAAGAGCATTTCGATGACAATTTTAAATATAAAACATAATTTAATAATAAACAAATAATAAATTAATACAAATTTTATTTAAAAAAATTATTTATCACTATCACGTTCTCTTTCTAAATCAATTATTGTTAATAGAGAAAGGTCGATACGATTCGCATTGGCAGATTTTTTTCGTTTTTCCGGATAGAGATGAGGAGCAGCAGATAGTCTTTTTATTTTATCTTTATACCATGCATCCAAAGCAGGGGTTGCGTTGAACTTTTTGACACTGCATCCTTCTTCGCCTATTCGTAAAACAGATTCAATACGATCAGTTTGTTTCTCAAATCCAATTTTACTCTGCTTATGCGGGAAAACATACGTTCCACTTTAGCGTTTGTAAATGGACAAAGTAAAAGCAACTCAAATACGTCTAGCATATTTCTGCATTCAGCAATAATTATATTTGATGTAAATATTTTTTTCCACGTTTCCAAATAGTATTCAACTAACGAATTTTTTAACATTAGAAATATATAACTTTTTAAAACAATCCACTCAATAAAAATTTCATCAGTTTTACAGCCCACTTTTTAAGGAGGTCTTTAAAATGTGAAAACACTTCTGCTATTTCTTTATTACCAAATGTAATCACAGTGTTCAAGGGCCAAAAAGAAATGTTCTAAAGAAAAATTAAATTACTGAATAAAGGAGATATACCTCAATATCTTTGAAACGTAAATCCATACTAGTTGTTAAACTATTCATTATATCAGTATAAATGTGTTCCACCGACGCATTAGTTTAATTAAAATTTTCTAAAGGAATGTTTTAGTTAATAAAGTTTCCATCTTTTGCGACTATACTTTCAAATTAAACAAATAATTACAAAAATTTTTTTGCAGTTTGTTAAAATAGTTTGCACTGTTGAAATATTGCCTAACGAATTATTTAAAAGAAATTTAAGTTTTTCCATTGTCCAATTAAGTTGCTGCACCTTGCGGACAGCTTTTACAGGATCATGTAAATCTTGCTGGAAGCCAACACTTAAGTGTCTCAACGGTAGAAGAACATCCAGATAAACTGATAAATGTATTACAAGAGATGAATTTTTCCAAACTTTTAAAAATCTCTTTAGTTCGATTTTTTCGACGGGAGAGAATCTGTTTGGCTAAGAGACTTTATATGAGAAACATATGCACCATAATTATCTAAAGTTATTTTCATTGCATTCCACTTATGATCCAACCAACGAGTACCGTATGATTTTGCTGGTTTAGGAACGGATTTTTCCCAAGCTTCTAATAAAAGTTTCAATCTCGTAAACGTTTTGGCGATTCTTCACAAAAACAATGTAACTTTAGTAAAAAGTTTTCACAATTTGCAAATACAGTACATTTTTCAAAAGAACCTTTTAATGCAAGCTCGAAACTGTGGTTAAAACAACGTATTACTTGAAACCATGTAGATTTTTTTAATAATGCTCCTAAGCCTAAATGAACACTAAGATTTACGCTTGCTCCATCTGCGTTTAACCCTAAGAGTTTTTTAGCCGTGTCATTTATTCCAACTATTGCAAATGCTTGTTCTTGACAGATTTGTAACCACAGGCATTACCATTGTTAGGGCTTTCAACCGACAAAAGTTCAATGCTAGGACTGCCCTCAAAGAAATACAACATATATTCTAATTCTTGTTCCAGTGTAGCACTATCACAACTATCATCACGAAAGATATCTTTAGCAATTTTACCGATGTAATTTGTAAAAATACCATCAGCTCGATTAGTTGAGTAACTATTACCAAGATCAACGCCGTTTTTTTTAATTAGCTCTAGCAAGTCAGGAAAATCGTAAAGTGGACGTTCTTTTTTTGCCAAGTAGTAAACTGCATTGAATTTCTTCCTAAGCGAGTCACAATCTTTTTCACCCATTTCTCACAGCCCTTTTTTAACATCACCGTTTTTATTAAAATATTCTTTAAAAACTTCCGCACCCGATTTACTCCGATAATCGGTGAGATGTGCTTCCTTATGTTGTTTACTGTTGCAATGGCTTCTTACGCTGTCTTTTTAATTAACGGAGTTCCAGTGCAAATCTACGAAATAGAAAATTTTTTAATGTTTTCAATACAAGATTCATATTGTTTGCAAAGCAAGCAGCGTAATCTTACAACATCATTTCCTTCGATATCATACTCGAACTTTAAATTAAATTATTTTTCCCATTTCATAACAGTATCTAATTTACAATGGTTATCTTTAGTTTTTGGCAAAAAAAATGATCTTATAATTTTAAATACCTAGTTCACTTGATTTACTACGCTTTCAAAATAAGATTTTTTAAACCTTTAATTTTAAAACGTTTTGAAACCATTTCAATTTGCTCAAAATGATTTTAAATTGGAACGTCATTTTGCAAATTAAAGCCATCAAAGCATCAAAACCATAGTTATGAAACAGTTTCTTTATTCACCACTCTGGAATATTCTGGCAGTGTTATGTATTGCAAGCGTTACAAACAGTGTTATGCTTTGTTTTTTTAATGTATTTTGTTCTTTGGTATCGATTTTTTTATTCCAATTATTATTATTTTTAAATATATATATTTACTTATTATTATTAATATTTTTAATCAATCATATTTAAAGGGTGTCATAAAACTAACGCAAGATTTGAATTAAATAAAAACACAGTTTTTAGTCTTTTGATTGTTATTTTTTTAATAAATTGTAAAGAGCATAGGATAGGGTTATTTATGGAATAACAGATTGGGCACATGGCCTCCACGGCTTTGCATGCACATACGCACTCTTTTGTCGAAATTTTCCACGAACATTTTGCATAAATGTGGCTGAATTTCGTTGATACAGCGTTGAATCTTTTCCTTTAATGCAAGGGTGGTTGTAGGCTTGTTGACGTAGACCTGTGATTTCAAATAACCCCATAAAAAGAAATCTAATGGTGTTAAATCACAAGATCTAGGGGGCCAATTTTGATCATTAAAACGAGCAAGTACACAACCTGGAAATGTCTCATGCAGTAATTGAATTGTTTCACGGGCTGTATGGCATGTGGCAACGTCTTGTTAAATCCACATATTGGGCACATCAGTATCATCCAATTTTTGTAGAAAGAATTGTGTTATGATGTCGCGATATTGAGCACCAGTAACATTCACTGCTTGACCAGTCTCCTCATTTTCAAAAAAGTATGGTCGAATTATGCCTCCAGCCCAAAATCCACACCAAACAGTAACACGTCGTGGATGCATTTGTTTTTCGACAATCGCATGTGGGTTCTCGGAACCCCAAAATTTTGGCGACAATTTTGGCGACTAACAAAGCCATCAAGGTGAAAATGTGCTTCATCGCTTAGGATGATTTTGATCAAAAAATCAGTATCCATTTGTTGATGTTCAATAATCCATTTACGAACTCTCTTCGATGTGCATGGTCATTAGGCTTTAGTTGTTGTGTTAATTGATTTTTATAAGCATTGAGACTGATCTTGAGTGAGTATACGCTGAAGAGAACTTCTTGAAATTTGCATTTCTTGTCCACAACGCCAAGTTGAGATTCCTGGATTGTCACCGACATTCTAACGCACTTCGATATTGACATTTGAACGGCTTGTTTTTGGACAACCAGTGTGTTTGGCGTCTCCAACGGATCCAGTCTCTCTGAACTTTTCAATTAATCTCTTCACAGTTGATGAAGTTAAAACGCTATTCCGACCATATTTTGTATGAAATTTTCGAACTGCGGCCGCCAAGCCTTCCTTATTTTTGAAATATTGTTCAATAATGAAGACACATTGTTCTATCGTGTTACGCTCCATTTTTACTAACCCTAAGCTGTCAGCTGTCGAAATGTTTTTTTTTTAGGGTTACCAACACTTTGCTGCACAAATGGCAACAAATTCAAATCTTGCGTTAATTTTGGGGCACCCTGGACATACTTACTGGTGTAAGTATACAACATGGCCCCCATGCCCATGAGTTGGATTCTAACAGTGGGAAAAACAAGTGACGCATTTAAAAATAATTATCTGAAGACGTTATTAAGTCCATATTATTTATAAAAATAATTACCTGAAGACGTTGGAATGTTTTAATTGAAGAAATTTCTTAAAAGCACAGACATTACTAGGCTGCCCTCACGGCTCCCTTAATCCGGTAAGGGGGAAGGGGGAAGGCAGCAAAATTAGGGACCTTTTTTTCATTTTTTCATTCAAATTTTTGAGAGCCCTTTACTAAATTTGAAGATCTTTTTTTTTTTAGAATACCTAGTAATCGAATGTTTTTAAAATTTTAGGGCCGTAATGGCAGGTTTTAGCGAGTGCTCTGCCTCGTATGCTACGGCACTGATTAAAAGAAGAGGGATGTTTTGAAGAAAAAATTTCTTTATATTTCCATGATAAAAAAGTTTTAACATAAAATAAATTTTTTTTCAAAAAAATACTTTATTTTATTATAGAAAAAAATATAAAATCAGAGATAGCATTCTAACTATGTTTTTACACTCTTATTTGTAAAGTTTCACGTTTCTTTAAAAACGCGCCTAAATTTTAAGATTAACCAATGAAAATTATAATAGAGTTTAAGTTGCCGTACCGCTAGTTTCAATGTTTTCTTATATTTGTAAACACTTTAGAAGTTCGTAGTGTGATAAAGTTGGTGGTTTGATGTAGCTTTGATTATTAAAGCTACATACATGAACATCAACTACATCAAATTTTAATGTATTTGATATTCAATGTACTTTATTTAACTTATTTATATTTCCTTAAATTTTTGTCACATAACAATATAACATTAAGTATTTGAATCCCGTATTTGTATTTACCTTGCTATGTAAATACATAATACAGTGGTTAATCTAGCTAGATTAACGGCTGTTTTATAAAAGTATTATTTTAAACATGTAAGTTATGAGAGTCTTAATAAAATTAGTTATAATTAATTTCTATGATCTATAAAATCTGAGTTCACGGATTTTTAAGAAACTAAAAATTTAAAGGCCAAAATTTTTTATGGATTTTTCAATTTGCGATCACTTAATTTGCCCCTTGCATATAACATAACTTAAGTAACATAAAGTTCATATATAACAGAGCAAAAGTAACAACATTACACAAAATGTTATTAAAATACATTATTATGTATTTCCAGAATGATTAATAATAAGGGGTTGAAAACACCTACACCTAAAGCAATAACTGTTTGACACTAAACACTGCCAAGTCACCCTCTTCTTTAAGCACATCACTTGGCTGGCAAAGTTGAAAAATCTTGCTCTACTCATTTACCAAGTCACAGCATCTTGAAAACATGGAAACAACATAATATAAACATATTTTTTATTTTTATAATTCACCTCCCAAGGCCGAGAAGGCCACTACAGATGAGGAGGCTACTTGGGGTTATAACCCTCTCTCAACTCTATAACTCCGAAAAACTAACCTTGACGAACAAGGTTGCTGCGCAGAGTAACAAGTTTAGCGCGGTACTACCAGGGACGTGGTGATATTCAAACTCGGAACCTCTCGCTTATGAAGCGTGTGCTCTACCACTACCCCACAACCGCATATGTACCAACTATAAACAAAATGTATATATGTTTAACCTTACATAAACATATCTAAACGCATTTATAAAACAATTATATAACACATATTACCACATACTCAAACAAATACAAAATCATTTAACGTTATTATAAAAACACATTTATAAAACAGTTATAAAGCACATATTACCACATACACATACTTATCAAAAAAGCATGTGTACAAACAATAAACATATATAACTTGAATTGTTTGTACCAAAATTTTGAAAATGACATGAGTAAATTAAAAAGATTCAAAGTAAACAAAATATAAATACATATATACAAAAAATACTCTCTACTTTCATAATTTTTTTCCATAAGAACTGTAATCTTTATAATAAAATTTATCCTTCACATGCAATAACATGTCAGTGTTGGCACAAAATTATAATTTATCTTTCTAAACTTTCTAAAACGAACAAAAATAGTTAATAGCATCACAAGAAATTTCAAAGTAGTAATAACCAATTTTATAGAAATAGCATTAGCATAACTTTTTTTATAACTTTTTTGTGGCATAAAAAATGCATAAAAGATAAAAAAAAAAAAATGCTGAAAAAAAGAAAATAAGGCAAAAAAAAAAGACAAACAAAATTTAAACGATTTAAAAAAATTAAAGGAGTGATCATTTCTACTTTATATCTGATAAAAATGTTATATATACATTGCTAAACTATTTTATATACATACTTGAATTATAATATAACTTTAATGATGATTATTTATCTCAATATGATTCTTTATGTAATATTTCTAAACTAATAAATAGTAATCGAATTCCAAAAGGTAAGAAGTTTTAACTCGCTTTATAGATCTTTCTCCAATGACCGGGTGCATTTTGAGAACGTGCTCTTTCAAATTCAGAAAAGCCTAGTAACTAAGACTACTTTAAAACCGAAAGTAAAACGACGTTAGATGTTGACTCTAGAAATATTATCAAGATAAAGCTATTTTAAAAATCGAATTTAAAATTTAATAATAAAAATAGATACTTAGGCTATATACCTTTAGCAAACTAAAAAGGAAAAAAATTATAAAACGTAACTCTAATATAACAGATAATTATTAATTTATAATTGAAATAATTTTTACCTATCTGCTTCATTATCAACAATTAGAAAAAAAATGAAATCGATAAAATAATTTTTATCATTTTTAAAAAAGTTCATGTTAAGTTAAAAATTGTTAAAAACCAAAGTACAATGCTTATCTTAAATACTTTTTTTTTTGCTATATGCAGAATATTTTTTTTGATAGACTATAATAAAGTACAGATATATTTAAAAAGTATAAAACATTCTTATGATTTTAAAAAATATTATTTTTATTTTCTTTTTGTTCGAAATATAAAAAAACTTAATGATAAATTATAATCCTTATAAAAAACTTATTAACTTTTACACCTTTGAGTGCTTTCTTGTCTAAATATAAACAAAGGTGAACACAAAAATGATATACATATTTTATAATAAACATTTATATTAATATATATATATATATATATATATATATATATATATATATATATATATATATATATATATATATATATATATATATACGTATATGTATATATATTATATGTATATTAATATAATAAATTTATGTACATATTTATTATACTAATATATTAGTATATATACATTTATATATAATACAGTTATGTGACATTGAAATGGAAACATATTTCAATAGCAATACTTTTTTTTTCTTAATTATTTTTCTTAAATGTTCAATTTGATGTCCTTTGTTATCATAAATAAGTTTGCAATGTTTAGACCTGGGCATTAATGCCTTGTTTATAAGTTCTTGAAGGATATTTCTACATATATCTTTTATATTGTTGAATAAACCCTGTAATAGTTTTTGCTTTTAATTTTTTTAATTAATATAACAAATAACCCCATGTAAAAAAGGCCATAGGTACGTTATCTAGTAAGTTTGGTGTCCACATTTCAGGATAAATAAATTTGATTTTTTTGTTCCGTTAAAAATTTAATGGTCATTTTCAAAGAGTGACAAGATGCGGCGTCTTGATGCAAATAAAAGCCATTTTTTGGATATAGTCTTTTGAAATCATTTTTAATAAATGGTTTATAATACTCTTATTTTATATAGTTAGTTGAAATAATTTTATCTTCTGATTTGACCAATATTAGAAATTTCAATCCTTTTGCACAAATTTCTCCCCATACATGATGGACTTTGGAAAATTTTTCTTTTTATAATAGGGTACTCTCGGTGCTTTTTAATATTTACTTATATAAATATGTTTGGATTTTTGATCACAATCAGTAAAGTGGAATAGTTTTTCATAATTTGTAATGATTTTTGTCCAGCTTTTCTAAATAAATCCGTTTAGTTTTTTTGATCTTGTAAAGCTTCTTTTAATTGCTCAAGGTGGTAATGCATGTACACATCCTCTTAAAACTTTTTTTAAATTAAATATTTTAACAATGTAACATTTAATTGACTTTCTTGATATCTTAAACTTTCTAGATAACTCAGATATAAATGGTGGTTTGTCTTTTTATTTATGAGTTTTTTATCTGAAAAGATCAGCTTTTTTGCCATTTTAACCATTCTATACGAATATCCAAGTTGTACCAACAATAAAATACGTCCTTTAATACTTTTTTGATTATTGTTTGGTCAAAATGCTTTGTTTGCATAAATCTTTTTTTCGCTTACTACTCTAAATGTGTGATTAAAATATATAAATACTATTGCTTTATATTGTTTAATTAAAAAATAATCAAGTTTCAAAAGTGTTATCATTTCAATGTCACATGACTGTATATGAATTGCATCTTAATATAGAATTGCATATAAACATATACATACATACATATATATATATATATATATATATATATATATATATATATATATATATATATATATATATATATATATATATATATATATATATATATATATATGTATGTATGTATATGAATATATCTACATATATACCAATATCCTAATACTAATACTACACATATATACATGTATCTACATATATATATGCATATATATAGATATATATATATATATATATATACATATATATATATATATATATATACATACATATATATATATATATATACTCACACAGACATATATGTATATATATATATATATATATATATACATATATATATATTTACACACACACATATATACATATATATATACAGCGCTCGCTTCATAAGCGAAAGGTTCGGAATTCCATCCCCACCACATCCCTGGTAGTACCGCGCTCAACTTGTTTCTCCGCGCAGCGGCCTTGTTCGTCAAAGTTCGTGTATCGAACTTATAGAGTTGAGAGAGGGTCATAACCACAATAAGGTAACCTTATAGTCTGTAGTGGCCTTCCCGGGCTTGGGGAAGTGAATTGACAAAAAAAAAAAAAAAAAAAAGAGTCATTTCGTGTCGTATCAACCCAAAAAAAAATTATTTGGCACCATACCATCACAGATTTTGATAATTTTTGGAATACAAGCTCATTTTAATGAAAGAAAACATCACTCCAAATTTTATTATCTGACTCCTTACGGTTTCAGAGATATCGATACTCAGTTCCAATCTCCTTTTCGGTAATTTTTTAAGCGCCGTTCACTTTTTAAACTAATTACATAATACAATTAGCTTTAACTTATGAAATACTTGCTCAGTAGTGTTGAAAATTTGTATCTAACTATTTATCAGGGAGTGGAACTCATAAATGAAACCTAAGACACTTAAAAAAGTCAAAATTCTTTCATGAAAATTCAGTTTCAAAATGGTACACTATTTTTAAGTTTTTTGATGCCTGTACAAAAAAAAGAATATCTTGAGACGCCTAAAAGATATGATTGTGAAATTTTTTCCTATGGTTCTATATATAACAAACTCAAAAAAACTGCAGAGGTTTTCTTTTTTGAATTTGATTTATTTGCATTGAAAATTTGATAAAAAAAATTAAAAAAAATTGTTATTTAATAATGAAATAAAAATTATATACATTTATGTTTTGCGTTTTTTTAAAAACATTTTAGAATCTCAAGTTAAGTTCTAATATATAAACTTGTTTGCATTTCACATTGAAGATCTTCACTTATACAACCTTTATGTTTAATGAAAGATTTTCTATTTATGAAATTATTTTAGGGATTGCAACTCGAAAATGATGGCTCTGAAAAATTAAAGCTTCTATATGAAAATTTAGTTTCACAATAATGTAAAGTTTTTTGATGCTCCGTACAAAAAATGTTCTATACATAACAAATGCCATAAATAAAAAAAACTGCAGGGGTAATCTTCTTTAAATCAAATTTATTTGCATTTAAAGTTTTATATTTCTAAACCCCCAAAATAACGAAATTCTAAACTAAACCATGGAAGTAATTAAATTGTGATAAATAAAAATTAAAATAAGGCAATAGGAATTAACAATCTTAACAGTTTCATAAAATATTTGCTTTCTGGTTTAAAGTTTGCCCAGCTTTTTTTAATGTTTTGGCGATCACTTTCACTGATTTTGTATTGTATTTTTTTTAATTGTATTTGTACTGATTTTTGTACTGGTTTTGTGTTGTGTTTTTTGCATTGTATTTCACTGATTGCCTTTCTGTCACACTTGTTAGAGTAACAATCATTTGGAATAAGTTTGTTGATGGAATCCAGTACTCACCATCTCTAGAAGATCGACAATATGACCTTAAAGAGTAAAATAGATGCATGAATCTATCTTGAGAGTCTTTAACTTTAACATCACAATCCTCCACTAGTCTAATCAATGGGTTATTATTATAAATTAAGCCTGCAAACATTTCAATACTTAAATTAGGCAAGCAATCTTTAGTATTCTCATCAGTTTAAAAATCAAAAACAAATAAATACTCACTTTGTTATGAAACAACTTTAGTTCCAATTCTTGTGTTACTTGTTGGAATGAAATTGTAATAGCTGTGGGTGCTTGGTATTGTTTTTGTTGAAAGTCTTTGAGTTATCATGTTTGACTCCTAATATACGTATCAAAAATTAATTCCTATGATTTCATTATGTTAAAAAAATAAACATTCGAGAGGCTGTAAGTTTGATTTGTTGTTGCTCAATGAAAGCTAGCAATTGAAGTTTGTCATTTAAATAAAAAGCAGTCTCATAAATCCCATCATGGTAAATTACCATCATGGGTAATTTATCATGACTTGTTGCAAAGAAAAGCCATGTACATTTCATAGCAAAATCTTGCTCATGGTGGCATATATTTATGAAGGGTTTGCAAAAAACAAGAAATAATTAATTATTCTAAATAGTATCGCTTTTTTTCGCAAGTATTTGTTATAAGTATTATATTTGTGTAGGAATTTTCATAAATATCATTAAAAAAGTAATTTGAGTTTAAATAATTGAGTAGCCTAATCTGGTCCATCATTTGCAATCTGACCCGGATATAAATTTTCAGTCATATCACGCCATTTTGGGTTGAAATAAAAAGTAATAAAAAGGTCTGATTTTATTTTTATATTCTTCTTACCACGTCCCTGGTACAATTTCATACCACTTTTAAAAAACTTGACTTTGGTTAAATATTGTCAACTACTCATAAACTTGTTTAACATTTCTAATCCGCATTCTTTCTATAATCAATTTAAAAAAATGATCGATAATAGAAAAACTTCGAAAAAGCAATTTTGACACTAAAAAGTCATTAATTTCATAATTTTTAAAGTTTAATGTTGACTCTTCCCTCTTCTTAAGGAGGATAGGGGGTTGCGGGAAGGGCAACAACCCCCTTCTCACAGTACCCATGAATTCGGCCCTGGGTCTTTCCAATCGATGATCAGGCAATACTTTAATCAAAAAAGTACTTCTGATTTACTTAAATAATTAAAGTGAATCAAAAGTATTTTTTTTTAATATTTTTTTAAATTAAATATGATGAAAAGTTTAAACTTAAAACACTTTATTTTCTTGAACTCATTTTTAATTAAAAATAATTATTTTATTTTATTAATTATAAAATATTTAATTAAAAAAAATAAAAACAAACTTTTTTTTCTGACTAAAAAATCAATTAGTTCCCAATTACTGTCAAATGCTTTTATTTACGACCAAATATCTTCTGAATAAAGCTTCACATAAACAACATCAAAAGATAATTTAAATATTCTAAAGGATATAAAAAATGGATATAATAAATATATATATATATAAGGGATATATAAAAAAAGTCTTTATATCAAGTTTTCGCCTAACGTAAAACTGCTGAACGCGTAGTGTTCGTTTCGCACGTAAAATGCGAGCAGATTAACGTTTCTTAACAAGGCCTGATATTAAATCACATTTGAGGGCATTATTTATAATAAACTAATTTAAGATGCAATATTAAATGGATTTTGATTCAGTCGAAAATTAGAAATGTAAGAATGTTTGCAATGTAAAAATGAACAGTAAGTTTTTGCAACTTTTTTATTAAAGTATTAATTAAGCTACTTGACTTCTGTTAGACTAGCTCAGATCGGTCTGTTGTCTTCCATTCTTTGTAACCTATACAATAACCATGATCTTCTTCAATATATTCTTAAAAGTAGAACTCATTTTCAACATATCTTGATATAGAATCTCCTGGACACAAAGGGCAACAATGTAACATGCGATTCTTATCAGCCCTATTACGAAAAAATCAACAAGTTCATGATAAATCTTTGATAATTCAACATTGATAATTACCCAGATGCTCACACTGTAATGTACCATTCTGGACGATTTGAGCAAAAGTGAGAAAAAAAAGTCTTTATATCAAAATAACTAGTTTTAAACTTCACATACAGTAAATGCACATATGTACAAATGAGATATTTTTTTTCTTTTTTTTTTAAGGAAAGATAAAATACCATTTTTCAGCAGCAGTTTGCGTGATATCTGCAACATATAATTAGTAGCACTAAATTCTTTTTCTAGACATTTTTTAGACCAAGGTATTGGAACCAGTTGTAATTAAAATTTTTTATTCTATTTGAAAGTTAACGTTTTTTCTTTAATTTTTGCTATAAGTAAATCTATATCATTTGCTTTACATTTAATTTCCTTAAATAATTTATTGAAAGAATCTTCTTGGCTTAACTGATTAGGATCTTTATTTAAAGTCCTTGAAATATCTAACTTAACTGGTTATTTGAAATTGAAATCGTTTTTTTTACCGAGAGTAACTCTTGAGTGACTATTCACAGCATGCTTTTTGAGAGACCTTATGTTCATAGCTGTCAAAAAAGAATTGAGATTTAAGAAGATCCTTATCTTCAACTTCCTTAAATGACATCAATTTAACTATACCTTATGGACATATCTTTTTTTTAATATACAATTTTCCTAAAATAAATCTGAGATGGCATGGTGCCGAGCATAAATTGAATTGAGCTGGAATGACCAAAATAGTAATAAAATAATAATTGTAAACACCATTTAAAAATACATTTAACATTATAAGTATACAATAATATAAATATATATATATATATATATATATATAAATATATATATAAATATTTATAAATGTTTATATACGTATATATATGTTTATATATATATATATAAACATATATATATATATCTATATATACACTTATAAATATATATATTTATATATATAAATATATATATATATATATATATATATATATATAAAAACATATATATATGTACATATACATTTAAACTTATATATATATATATATATATATATATATATATTTATAAATATATATATATATATATATATATATATAAGTATAAATGTATATATACATATATATATATGTTTATAAATATATATAAATATATATATATATATATATATATATACATATATATATATGTATAAATGTATATATACATATTATATATATATATATATATATATATATATATATATATATATATATGTTTATATATATATATATATATATATATATATATATATATATATATATATATATATAAACAATTATATAAGTATATAAACATTTATACATATATATATATATATATATATATATATATATATTTATATTATTGTATACTTATAATGCTAAATGTATACTTAAATGGTGTTTACAATTATTATTTTATAACTATTTAGGTCATTCCAGCTCAATTCAATTTATGCTCGGCACCATGCCATCTCAGATTTTTTTTAGGAAAACATATATATATATATATATATATATATATATATGTATATATATTTCTATATATATATATATGTATATATATATATATATATATATATATATATATATATATATATATATATATATATATGTGTATAAATGTAAATATATATATAATGTAAATATAAATATATATATATATATATATATATATATATATATATATATATTATATATATATGTATATATATATATATATATATATACATATATAAATATATATATAATGTAAAGATAAATATATATATATATATAAACATATGTATATATATATGTATATATACATTTATACTTATATATATATATATATATATATATATATATATATATAGATACATATATACTTATATATATATATACATATACATTTATACTTATAAATATATATATATATATATATATATATATATATATATATACATATATATAAACGTATATATACATTTATGCATATATATATATATATGCATCAGTGGCGGATCCAGCATTTTTTAATTTTTGATATATATATATATATATATATATATATATATATATATATATATATATATATATATATATATATATATATATATATATATATATATATATACAGTGGCGGATCCAGCATTTTTTAATCTTTGAGATAGCTAACTTCCAGACATGGAGCAAACTCCAAACATTTTTATGTTTATACTTATATCAAATAATGAGGGTTTGCAAAATATTGCGGTGATTGGAGGCTGGGGACAAAAAAGCCACAAAACTTTTGCTACAACTGCCTCAGACGTGAAAGCAGCAAGTTGATGAATTATTTGTTGTATTATTCTCAAGTAGACTTATATTCATCGATAATTTTTAAGTTTTATAGTATTATCTCTCAGTGTTCAAAAATTATGACCATATAAATATTTCAACCCCCTCAAATTGAGCGGGGTTTGATTTTTATGTGGTCATAATTTTTAAACGCTGAGAGATAATACTATGAAACTTAAAAATTATCGAATAATATAAGTCTAGTTAAGAATAATACATAAAATATTTTATCAACTTGTTGCTCTCACGTCTGGGGCAGGTGTAGCAAGAACTTTTGGGTTTTTTTGTTCCCAGCCTCCAATCACCGCAATATTTTGCAAACCCTCATTATTTGATATAAGTATAAACATAAAAATGTTTGGAGTTAGCTCCATGTCTGGAAGTTAGCTATCTCAAAGATTAAAAAATGCTGGATCCGCCACTGTATATATATATATATAAATATAAATATATATATATATATATATATATATATATATATATATATATATATATATATATATATATATATATATATATATATATATATATATATATATATATATCTATATATATTTATATATAATTTACCATACTAATAATGAGAATGATTGATACAATAAAATAATAAAAAAGTAGTAGCAATAAAAATATTAATAAAAAGAAAAGTACAAAGTAGTTATTTTTGTTTTTATTGTTATTATCATTATTATTATTTTTATTACTATTATTACTATTAGTATTATTATTTTTACACTTATTTATTTCTTATACAACTTTGTATTGCAATATTTTAGTATTTTTAAATCAGTAATGTTAATTGTTAAGCTATGTTAACAATACTTATTTTTTGTTTTCATATAAAAATTATGAGAAAATAGCAAAAAAGAATGTACATATAGTCTGTACGACCTATACAATTTATATTAAACATGCTTAATTAAAAATTATTATTTAACTACGTAAAGAAACTATTTATGGCATTTATTTTTAAAAGATAGTATAAAGGAGAACTATACAATTTAGAGTTCTTTGTTTCTTTAGGGTTTTTCAGCTAAAAAAGTCACAAATACACTAAAATTGTAATATTCAAAAAAAAACGCTGGCTAAAAAATATAAAAATTGCTTTTTAATGTGACAAGTTTGAATGCTAAATTTTACTTCCATAATAAAACCTTTTCCAATGGAATTTTCCGTGTTTTAATATTTATTTTAAAAGAAGGAAAACTTCCGTTCAATCTTGTTAAATGGGTACTTTCTGTACAAATAACAGAAAATATTTCCGTAAAAGAACGAAACTTTTTAACTGTGTACTTATCGTAAAATTTATACAGTGTTGGTCAAAAAATTTTTTTTCTTAATAAAGTATTTTACAAAGTACTATTTTCAATAAATAGACATTTTTTGAGAAAAAAACAGGTGGAAACATATAAGTTGGTAATAAAGTTAAGTTCTTTAAAATCCCATAAGCATACTTAACATATTTAACATAACATAAGCATATTTAACATATCTCACATAAGCATATTTAATATGTTTAACATAACATAAGGATATTTAAATAGAATAAATAAAACATATACTAATAGCACTTTTATTTCTTTTACATTTTGAGAATTTTGTAGCCATAGTTTTGGCAAAACTATGAGTAAATATTTAAGCAAACACAGTACTTTGTTGTTTTGAAATATATTGACACTAATAACATGAAAATACATTTCTATAGAGTAATCGGTTTTTACCTTAACTAAATATAGCTTTATTAGATGTTCTTTAGTACTTTTAACATATAATTATACATAAAAAATGTCTATAAAACAAGGTTAATAAGAAGTGTAAATAACAATTTAGAATTCAAATCATATTCTTAATGTAACTTTATCAGGTTAGAAAAATAATACAAAAATCTAAAAATAGTCATGCTTTTTCATGATTATACTTATATTTTTGTTCTATTTTTCTAACCTCAGTTACTTACAATCATCAGTTATTTATCTCAGCTTTTACCTCAGTTATTTACAATAATCAGTTGTTATCATTAGAATCATTATTCTTACTATTTTTGAGCTTAAAAATAATGTTTTTAATTTGGATTGTGTCAATCAGCGAAATCAGAAAGTCAAAATGTAACTGGTTTTCAAAGTAAAAATATAAGCAGAGTTTATAATGAAACCATGTCAGGTTTTTGTTTTTCCGGACTGCTGTGGGCCATTGATTTGAAATCGAAAGTCAAACTTTAATTGAAATTTAAGTGAAACTTTAATTGAAATGCAAACTTTAGTTTTTGAGTTTCAGAGTAAAGTGTATACGTATGTTTAAAAACACTAAAAGGCGTACTTTGGAACGTAAAGGTTAAGTTTCGTAACAAACTTTATTTTTTAAAACGTTCAGTTAGTAACCGAAGAGCAGTACGTCACGTAATTACGTAAAAAAGCTAATTCTTTTTAATTCATTTTATTGACTGAAAGAAAAAATGAGGTAGCGAAAATAAATTGAAAATTATTTATATTCTACTGCATTTAAAACCAAACTTTTTTTTCTATTTTAAATAAAAAAGCAAAGAAAAAAATAAAAATTTTTGGGCGTGATTTTTTGGGCGTCCATACCGCTCCAGCGGTACTAAAACAGGTCTGGGTTCGTCCCTTGTATGATTTTTTATTACCTATTGCCAACTTAATGGATCTAAATCAATGTTACTCAAATATTCCCATACTTTCATCTGGTGATAAACTCTGAGTCCATGATAATATGCGGCTCTTGGGGATGGTGGTAATAAAGCAGGATCAATATTAGCACGATCAGATGCCACCATTTCATTATATTTATGTTTGCAGATCTGTTGTAGATTCAAACAAGGTGAATGAAGCAGCTTAAAAAAACAAGTAGTCTCCTTGCATATATCATCAGTTAAAATGTTTGCTTGATAGAATAAATCTGCAATAGATTTCAATTCATTTAAATTTTTCAACTTCGTAAAAATTGTTTTGTTTCAAAGATTTTTAAAAAAGGTCGCCTTAAGGTTGTGCTCTAGTGTGCATATAAAGCATCAAAAGACATAGAATATCAATATCATCTGAATAAGTTGTGACGTACTCAACGTTGTCAATCTCAAGCGCTACCTTAACAATATCCGCGTCTGCATCACTAAGACAACAAATAACTTTGAAACCATAATTTTGTAACTTCAACGTTAAAAGGCTGACAAAATTGTCTTTGTTTTTGTAGTTAGTTAGAAAAATATTTCTTTCTTCTGAGAATGGATTGAGATAATTGATTTCTACTGCTTGTAATATCTTGCCAGATCTTGCCAATCTTTAGTGGACAACCATCATAACTTTAATGGATAACCATCAAAAATGATTATGTCAAGTTGTAAATGTTGAAAAAATTGACGTGTGTTTTAAAGATTACTAAATAATTCATTATTTAGTAAAATCTTTAAAAAACAAGAATTATTACGAGAGATCTTTCAATAATACGTTGATTTTTTTTAACAATTACAACTTGACATAATCACTTTTTACGGTTTCCAATCTTTGTTTATGGGTTCTTTTACTGGTGATACATTGTTGAGTATAAATGATTTCAATGTTATTTTTTGTGCTGACCCCATGACACCTCTTTTGAATAAGGATGTTGGTGATATTCATATTGAAACTAACTATTCATTTATTTCTCTGGTTTTCTCCGAATAAAACCAACTAACCTTTGAAAAGTGTCAATGGATCAATTGTAATATTTTTGTCTTGAATAGTTATGCTGGAGTATAAGCTATGAAGAGCTGTTATTTGATTTTTATGTTTCAAAGAGTAATTTGTGTAGGTTTTGCCATTCAGTTTTTTGCATATTGATGCTCATACACCTTCTGATTGACACCTTCGTATAACTGATTATCAACCAAACCTGAGTGCAAACTAACAAGTTGATCTCCGACTATGAATGGGTCATGAGCAACAAGCCATGATTTTATTTTTTTAAAGTTATCACTATCACGTTTCATTCTTCCAGAATAAATTTCTTTGTGTTTGTCAATAGATTTATGTGAAGATGTTATTGTGCTTATCGCTAACTTCTGCGCATCAAAGCAGTACTTTCGTCCGTACCCTCAACATATTTCAGTCAATCCTTTACCAATAACCCTACCTATACCTTTCAGCAACTTCATCAGAATCTGTTCAATTGCTAGATCAGTCCATATCCCTGACCATTTTTTTCGGTTCTTTTACAAGTTTGATTACCTGACATGTGTTGTTTATAAATTACAGGGTGTTTTATTTGTAAGCAGCAACGACCTGAAGGTAAAGCCTGCACAATTTTGCATAGTTATTATGCCCTGTTGCAGCAAAAAAATTAGGCATGCACTATGTTGCAGAAATATGTAACGATTAGTTACTTGTTATCTCTGCTCGAATATATTCTTGTAACAGTCACGTAATGTAGATAATGTAACCATAAAAATGATATTCGTGAGTTTGATGAAAGATAGTCTTTTTTTCTCTATATACCAGCTCATCAATCTTACAGCCAGATCATTACTTTCTTGAAAACAAAGATGTTCTAAGCAATACAATTCTATAAGATGACTCTGCTCGCTATCATTTAAGCCATCCTAAAACTTCTTTATTATCAGTGAATTTATTGCTGATGCACATAAAAAATAGCCACATATAGCGCAAAAATTCTTTTCCTGTTTGTATGTGTCCAACTGTTAATAAGGTATATATACTGTTTAGAGAGTGCTCATCAAGCCACTTTCTTCCATCATACATCCAATTGAGCCTAGAAAACTCAGAAGTTGATGGAAATCATTAAGGCAAACAAATATATTCGAATTTTTTGTGGAGACTATTTCGTATACTTTTATGTACAGTTGGTGGTCAAATGGTATGCATGGCATTGCAGCAATCACTTTTTTGATATAATCAATTATAAAGCAAAGTAGTGACTATAGAGCTGGTAAATCAATAGCATGTAAATTAATCACAGGTAGTATAGCAATATAAATACTTTTGTTTTCTATTTTAAAATATTGTTTGTTGCACAATTCATGTAGCCACATCAACTTGGGCATTGATTTTCGAAAAGGAATGTTGCATAGAAGATCAGCAAAACGAGAATTTTTTTCATAAACAAAAGAAAAATATCTTAGTTTTTAAACTGTGAATCTCATTATTTTTTTAAATTTTAATTAATAATAGCGGAATGACCGGCTTGAATATTATTTTTGTTAATAAAGAAATATCAGGTAGCACTGTCTAATCATTATCCATTCACTCGATTTTATATTTGACCATAGTTTCATTATAACGGTTTATAACTAAAAAACGGGAGTAAATTTTCAAGGATCTTCCTTGGTTCGTGAGATAAAATTTTAATTTCAAAAAAAAAAATATTATTTTAGGTGTGCAATTTGTTTGCATACTAATTTTTACCAATTAAAAAATTGCGTTATACATAGTCTAATCGGTACCGAGTTGACTCAAAAAGGCGCCGTACAAGAGATTTTTTCCATTTTAGAAAGGCAATACATTATTATGTTGCTCAATTTTTCGGGATTATCAACTTTCTAATTATTCTCATACACTTTTCCTTTGAGAAAACCCTTAAAAATTCTCAATCGGATGACATTCAGGCACACTGGTAGGGTTATCTTTTCTTTTAACGAAAATCATCTTTTTTTTCATTCATGTAGTTTTGTACAGGTTTCGCGTAATGAGACAATTCCAGATCAGGCCAAAATATGCATTCGCCATCAAAATGAAGTTTTTTGTTAAATGGAAGTAGTTTGTTTTTGATACAATTATTATAGCCATCTTGGTTATTTGCAAAGCCTCTTTCTCTGAAATCTGGCGAAGATACTCCTTTATCGGTAGAACAAATACAAACGAGTAATTTCTTTTCCTATTTTGCTGTGAGATTGAATTTTGAGACTTGTTGGTGTTTGAGAAATAACACTTGAATAATAAATACCATTTCTATTAATTGAAGAGTGTTTAAATGTGAAGTACGACTCGCCGTCAAGGATTAACAATATTTTGGCAGAAATTTAATAGAGTTGACCTCACTTCGTTTGAGCATTCCCTGTTTGGTCACATGTTCATAATGGAATCTTCTTCTTTTCGAGCCTGATTAAGGACTTTGTTTTTAATGTTTTGCTAATATATACTTGAGTGCACTTAAATTTCTGAGCTGCTTGTGTTTGCGATATACCGTTTTTGTGGTAAAGCATCGTTTTAAGTCTTTCAATTTTTCTTTTTGTCATTCCTTTAGCAATCCTATCAGTTACAGGGACTCTCTGGTGCCCAAAAATATTTTCAGGGCGTCGTATAATGGAATAGATGGTGTAAATAGGAAATTTTTCAACAAGAAAGTGATCAACTGTAAACTTTTTCCCTTTAGATTAATTTTACAAATAGAAGCTGCGCAAATGTTCTCAACGGGCTTCTTGTTTTTCTTTCATTTTTTTTTGTAATAATAAATTATTTTGATTTAAAATAAAACATGATTTGTAGAGAATTAAAAATGCTACAAACTAGGTAATATTGCAACCATAACTAATGTAAAGTATCTTACATAACTTTGTCTTCAAAGTCATTACCGTTTATTAGTTATAACTCGTTATCTCATTGAACTTTTTTTCTTTTAAACGAAACGTCTGCAAATGTACCATTTGCAATTGCAATTGACTCAAGTCCATGATGTGTGTTTTTACTACCAGCAGTAGCAATTTCATGTCTGTCTTGTCAGCTACAAACTGAAAAAAGGAAGTTTTCTCTAAAGAGATGATTTGGTCAATAGTATAATGCTTTACAACATTCTGCTTGTAATGGATAACCTAAAAATAACAGATACACATCACTTTCAGGGAAGTCTGGTAAAAATAGATATTATACATATTAGCACTTTCATGAAATGACACTTACCTCTTCATAACACCGAATCCCACTTTTGATAGTAGAATACTCAACCCTTTTGATAAAAGACGGTTGTCACTGCAGTTTGGACTAGACGTTGGACAGTAACGCTTAGTCCAAACTGCAACTGAATAACAGACCTGGGGCGTGTTCCAGAAAATAAAGCTTGTTCTATAGAAAACTGTTTTGAAGGTGCTTGAATTAGTTCATAAATAAATGCTTTTAATAATTAAGGTACACGGTTTTCTTTAATGTTTAGAATGTCCTTTTTCGAAGGATATGCGCTGGAATTGTGATCATGTTTTTTTATGAAATTTTTTAAAAGTTTTGAAGCTGTTAAAACAACATGGTCATTCTCGTCATTTGCATTTTTTTTTCTTGGTACCATTTTTCACATAAAATGACACTATCCGATAGAATTATATTACTTCTATCCGATAGAATTATATTACTTCTTTTGACAAAGCGTAAAGACTCACTATAAATTTCCTTTAACTTTATTTTAGTCATTTTTATTGAATAAACGTCATAATTAATTGACGTCATTTTTGAATGAAATTCTGACAACGTGTAATTTTCTATGTCTATTTCTATCAACTCACACATTTTATTGAATGCTGTCATTTTGTTACTGCAAGTAGGACGTCCAGGAATTAAATATTTCGGTAGAGGGTTCTCAAATCTTGCTCTACATAAAATGCGGCATCTACCTTCAGCAGCTACTAGATAACTCACAACGATTAAACGTGCTTTTACAGAATTAGCAAGCTTGTCTTCTCTATTGCAGCATATTTAATGGTGGAAAAAAGTATTGCTGATTTTTTCAAATTTGTTGCGACTTAGACTTTTAATGTCATGCATAAAATGATCGCCACAATAAAAACATTAGGTTGTGAAGTCAAATTGTTCCATTTTTGCTTTAGAAATATGTTTTGTCTCAATTGTTGTTGATATTTTTCGAGATCATTTTTTTGGGGAAATTTTGAGAGGATAAATGGGTTTATCTATTATCGAGCATGCTGCAAAGCAACTTAGTTTGCAGCATGCTCGATAATAGTAAAAAGAGGATACTTCTTCTTGGTATCATCAGCATACTTGAAACCTACGTGTTTTAAACGATCATGTGTTCTCTCACCTTTTCCTCATTTAGCACATACAGTTTTTCTACTTAAAACTAATAACTTGTGCGTTTCGATATACTACGATCATTTTGCATTAATATAAAAAAATTGTATGTTTTGCATATGAAATAATTATAATTGTTTATAATTGTTTAAAGTAAACCTTTTTTTTGAACATATGAATTGTTTTTAAGTTTACTTTCTTCTGCCTCAAGTTTTTCGATGTTTTGAATCACTTCTTAACTGCCTGTATTGACTGCCATATCATTATTTCGAAGCAATTCAAGTGTTTTGGAAGTGCTTTTTTGATTTTTTTCCAGTTATGCAAGGCGCACAAGCATAACTGGAAAAAAATGAAAAGTCTATGGAAATAAGATAAATTTAAATTATTTGGATAATAAAATAATATTTTATTATCCAAATAATTTAATACTTAAGTTATACGTCATTATCAAAATCCAGAGGGCCACCAAATCTATAATAAGTTTTAGGCTACTAAGTTTGTTATAGGCTTGCAGATATTGCAGAATAATTGCCAAACGGATATAGCTGACATTAAGATATTACCCCTTTATTAGTGGAACAATTTATTTGCTCAGATCTTTCTTAGTCAAACATTTATTTTACTTGCGCAAATTTTTAGTTAAACTTTTACTTTAAATGAGAAATAAATGTATTGCGAGAACAAAAAAATTGACACAAAACACATATTGAAAAGTGAAATTATTTTTAGATCTCTTAATAAAAAACCTGAAAAAATTCATTCACTTTTTCCTGAGATACAAGTCTTCAAAACTTAGCATACTCATCAGCGGCAATATCCGAAATTAGCATATAAGTATCACTTTACCTTCGACGGATATATCAATGCCAATCACTGTTTAAGGGTTAATTAATTAAATTTTTTTTCTCAGTATTTATTATATTTTTCAATATCATCCAAATCCAAGACCCCAGATATTATCTATTTAACCTCATATCTATTCCCAACCTGAATGTAGATAAATCTTAATTAAAAAAGTCAAGAAAAATACTTTAAAATGATTACGTTTATTGGACATCTCCTTGAATGAAGTTTCACCATCAGTAAATGTTTTGAATTTCCTACTTTTTTTTTTTCGTTGGTATTTCAGAATTTACGGAAAAAGATTTTGTCTATGATGGTGATGAACATATTGAAACTTTTTAGAAATAATTTCTAAAAAATTATGAAAATATGTTTATATATTTGAAAAAGTTAAGGAAATAAAAATATTAAAGTCTTTTACTAAAAATGATTATTAAGGCTAATTGACTTTAACCCAAACAACAAGGTCTGGAGACCTTGTTGGTCCTGGAGCTTCGGTTGATTGCTATTAACTAGAACTTTAATTTTTTAAATATTGGAAGATAGTACAAGCAACTGAAGATAAAAAAAATTTGTTAAAAGTAATTTATATTATATATACATTAAAATAACTTTTACATTAAACATACATTAAAATAATTTTTCACTTTTAGAGCAGCTTGTTGGTCTATGGAAGCTGGAAGTTTCCGGATGTGGAAATATTGATAATAATCTTTTTTTGATATTAGGGGCGTTAAACGCTTGCATTTTATAACTGATCTTGCAACATATTTAGTTTTTTTAAAAAAAACTTCAGCATTATTTTATAAGTTAAACAAAATAAAATGCAATAACAACATTAAAAACGAAATGCTCTTGGAACAACATTATTAATTTTTTTTTCTTTTTTTTCCATTCATATTTATCATCGTTTAGGTTTTGCAATAAAAAAGTGTGGTGTGAAGGTTATAAATTGCGACTCAACTGCAGCAGTAATCTCAGCTGTAAAGTTGTAAATTTCATAAAAATAAACAAATAATAATAGTGTTAATAGGTTTAACAGTGTAGAGCAATAATTATTTTTTTCTCAACATTTAAAAAAATATATAATGCAATATGCATAATTTATCAGCATATTTGGTTAACGCAAAAATCATTATGAACTTTTAATTAATGAAATAAATTGACAAACCACTTTTCTCTTTATTTTTTGAGTCTCTATTTTTTACAGAATTAACTTCTGTTTCATTGTCTGTGGTTGACAGAAAACTTGTCATACTTTGCTTTGCTCAACTGATTTAACCAAGATTGTTATTATTGAGAATCCTTGGTTGTTCTTAATAATAACAGGAGCTGACCATAGCTGATTAAAAGTAAGTTAATTTGGCAAAAAATAAAATAACATCATTTCTAAATAGCGAAAAACATGTTTACCATTGTTTCATTCAAAAAAAAAAAAAAAAAAAAAAAAATTATTCTATTGTTAAATTAAACTTCCCAGCTAACACAAAACGTTCAGGTACGTTCGATGAACGTTGCAAACGTTTGAGCACGTTCTATGAAAATTCATAGAACGTTCTTGCATTCGTAACGTTCGTTGATCGTTTTGTGCTAGCTGGGTTACTCCTAATATAATGGTCTAATTGGTCATATATAATCGCGTTAAATAGCTTTGTTATAACAAAAATGGGATAATTTTCTTAAAACTAAAAAAAATATTTGTCATAAAATATAAATAATTTAGTAATTTATTAATTAATCCTAAATTACAATAAATTTTATAATTATTTGCTTAAAACTCAAATTTGCATTGCAATTAATATTTGATATATTGTTTGTAATATTTATGAATTAGTGCATGGCTATCATGCACTTATTCATAAAGATTATAAACAAAAATCAAGACTATTGTTTGATATAATGTTTGAATAAAATAGAAAAAAAAATCCATAAATACTGCTGTCAGATGTATAATCAGTAGGAGAGATTTGTGTACGGGAGGTATTCTCAAACTTTTACAAAAATTAAAAAAAAATACTTACAACATGTTCTGTAACAATGTATTTTCCTAAACTTGATGATATTAGTTACTCTTCAATTTTTTATAACACATAGAGACATTTTTTTATCCCTTTTTTAATTTAAAAAAAGCTTACACTACAGCCAAGGTACACCACTGGTGGTGTACCTTGGAGGTGTGTATGTTGTGCCTAAGAGGAATTATTGTTTTAACAGATTAAGTACTCAACATGGTAGAAATTAGATATAATGCTTACTTACAGGGTAATTGGACTTCACACCAGCCTTATTTGAGATAAAGTTAATCTAACTAGTAAGATTTATATAATCTACATATTAACTTATACTTATGTTGAATTTATATACGATTAGAAATTTAAACTAGTTTATAATTAGAAGTGTTAAAAACATACAAAAGAAATAAACTTTATTAAGAAAAAGAGTAATAACAAATATCTACATTAAAGTTTAGTAATATTAAGCCTTTCACTTTAATTTAGCATTTGTCTACTCTACATTCAAATAATCAAAGTTAATGCCAAATGATAGTTTTTCCAGCTGTTGTACTAAACCCCCTGTAATAGATGGATGTGGCAACTGTAAGACCATGTCTGATTTGTCCAACTGATACACAATTTTATAATCTTGAAATTCGATAAAATTATCAAAGAGAAAATAACAATTTCCAAACTAAATTCGAAAAAATTATCAAAGAGTAAATAACAATTTGAGAAAAATAATTTCAATTTAACAAAGAAATACACACATCATATTATACTAAAGAAAATCTTAATAAACAAAAAAAAAATCATTATAAACAATAACAACATCTTACATTAAAAAAATACTTTCATAACAAGTTTTACAATGTAGTTAAGTAACATTATACACAGTTTAGACAATAGTAACTGCCAGCTTCATGAATCTGTAGCATCATGTTCCATCTTATATTATACTAGTTCCATCGTATATTTTTTCAGTAACATAGACAACAACACCGTTAACCAGAAAGCAGGGATGTTTTGATCCTACATTGACTTTTGATGCAAAATCCTCTTTTAAACAAGAGTTATCTTTAAGCTCACTAAGCCTATTTGCAATCTGAGAAACTGGGTTAGGCTCACGTAAAAGACGCTTCAACTTTGTAAAAATTCTTCAACTGGAATGCACAAATATCCTGTAGGTTGGAGTTAAAAAGTTCTACATCATCAGAGATGTGTAATAATGAAAGTATATTATATACAACAAAAGTATTACTATAATGTTGCTTTGCATTATGTTCCGATGGTTAGAGATAAACTTAAAAAATGTTTATAACATTCTTTGCTGAGAATACCTTTAATAACAACTATCCCAGTGTATAGAAGAAAACTCAATCGCTTTCCACCTGTCTAATTGTAAAGATCTTGGTTGACAAACAAAGTAATTAGGCAATTTGGCATTCTAAGGAACTAAACGGTTAAATAAAAAATTTTGCTGTACAGAGGATAAGCGCCCTTCAAAAATACCTTTAAATGTTCCTTTAAAATAATATTAAATTTGTTGCATGACACCAAGACAAACTAAGTGTATTTAATCAAGGTAAACGTCTCTTATAATATAAAAAGAAGTTCAAGGAAGAAGTCTTTTATAATATAAAAGGCAGTTCAAGTAGAGGTGACTGATTTAACTTATGGCGTTTACCTTTGCTGTTAGGCTCGAAATATTTATTATCCCGAAACAACTCATTGGTACGCTAAACAGCATTATTGTTTTGGTCATTAAATACATTTTAATAATCTTTTCTTGTATCTTTTATGGCGCATCTCTCACATAAAAAGTACCCTGTGTGTGCAACAATACTTTTTAGCAAAGATCTAGCAGGGGCATTGCATGTAAAACAAAATATCTCATAGCGATTAGTAATAGTCTCATATAGATATCTCATAGTGATTGTCATTTACTTGAACTGGTATAGCAAGTAGTTCTTTTAACTTTTAGTTCTTTTAACTTTTAATGAAATCAAATAGAAGAATTTTAACTTTGATTTTGTTACCATCAAAAACTCCGACAACAATAGGCTTAAAGACCCTAAACTGGATTAAAATTGGCCAATGTTGATAGGAGCTTGATTTCCATAATGGAACTCCATCAGTATTTATTTAAACTTTAATATTTTTAACTATGATTATGAAGAGCTAATACTCTTTCTAAATTGCTTTTTATGCCAAAATAAATATATTCTCTATCATTATTTTGCAATTGAATCATATTTGATTGTTTCTTGCCTTATAACGTTCAACAATCTTTTGGCAAGTAACAACGTTTTTCAATAAAAATTCTGATATAATAATTCAAACTTTGTCCTGTTAAAGAGTGCTTTGTAGCTAAAGACTTTATAACTCTTAAAAGTTTTATGTCAAGTTGATATTCATTACCTAACATGAAACTACATCAGCAACTTTCACAAACTAAATCTGAACACAGACCACAAAAATTTTCAAAATCAGCATTGATAACATTATTTGTTTGTGAAGAAACACCTTCAGACTTATATAAGTTATATTGAAGTGGAAAAGTATTATTTGAACATGAATCAATCACATTTTCTAAATCAGTACTGTTATCTTTTTGCAAAGAAAAACTATTAGATTCAGGTATTTTAATTGCATTACAAAAAATATTATTTTGATTCACAAAAGATTTAACTACACTATTATCACATTATAAAATATTTTAATAGAATTTACGCTACAGGAGTTGGCGTAATCAAAGAAATTCTATTAAAATATTCAATAATGTGATAACAGTGTGATTAAATCTTTTGTGAATCAAAATAAAAATCCGTAAGTTTTTATAAACAGTTTAAAAATTTTTTTTAAATAGAACGATAGTAATTTTACTGTATTTTATTGTTATTAAATTATATAATAGAATGAATTAATGACGATAACATTAGAATGTTTCAAAACTTTCATCGTTTTTCATCGATATTGCAAAAGTGTTAAAAATGCAACAATAGATTTTTTTTGTAATGCTACAAAATGGTTTTAGTTTTGCTTTAGTTTTTATTTTAGTTTAAGAATATATATATAAAATTTATATATATATTTTTAAACTAATAATATATATATATATATATATATATATATATATATATATATATATATATATATATATATATATATATATATTTATAAAAAATAAATAATATATATATTTTTATATTTTTTTTATTTTAGTAAAATATATATATATATATATATATATATATAATATATATATATATATATATATATATATATATATATATATATATATATATATATATATATATATATATATATATATATATATATATATATATACAATAATAAAAGTAAACTTTCTTTATTTTAATATCCCGTAATCTACTTTTTTGAAAAATAAACTGATAGTCCAGTATAAATACTGATAAATACATCATTTTCTCATTCATAAACATTAGTTTCAACTTGTGATAAAATGTTTTCTTTGATTTTGCTTCTCTAAATATGTGCAGCCATATTTTAAGTTTTCACGAATAAATTGAATGATTTTTATTGGATAGGACATTCAGCTATTTTTCTAAGCAATTTTAGTTGCTTACGAGTGAAAGCCAAAATTTATTTTTGTATTCTATAGCAATTGCTTTTGCTATGAGTGTTTGATATTAAATATTTGTTTATACATTTTAATATTGTAACAATATTTAAGCGGCAGTATATATATAAATATATATATATATATATATATATATATATATATATATATATATATATATATATATATATATATATATATATATATATTAATAAAGCTTGAATTTAATCCAAAATATGCAAGTAGTTTTAGATATTACTAACATTCTATTTAAAATCTGATTTACCCTTCTCTTGTTTGGAAACCCCAATATTGCAATCTTGAACAAAAAACTAATATGCAACATTAATTTACTTTTGCTGATGATAAAATTTTTTTTTTAATTAAAGCTTCTTTTCTTTTAATGTTATTCATCTTTCGAAGTTCAAGAGGGCCACTAAAATCCTTCCCAAACTCTGAAACAGAAACCTAGAGGATCAACGCTAGAATTTTTATGTTTCAGAATAAAGTTTTTAAATAAAATTTAAAAATAAATAGTAAATAGATAAATAAATAATAAATAGTAAATAGTAAATAAAATTTTTAAAATTTTTATTTTTATGTACAAAAATTGTAGATTATTAAAATATCTACAAAAATTATCCAAACTTATTCACAAGCCATCATCAAAAACGGGATTTTTTAAATCCCATTTGTGTTGATGAAGAATTAAATATCAGCTGGACCCCAGACTGGCGTTAGAAAGAATTTTGTTGTATATTACAATGATATAAAGTATATTTTAGGATATTTACACTAGATAAATGGTTTCGTATCGATACTAATATGATCAAGCAATACTGGTATAGAAGGTATTGGTTATTCTGGTATTGTTTTGGTAGCAATAGTATAATTTTTTCTTCATGAGAATTTGTATTTTATTTTTTAAATTGTGAGTTATTTGAATTAACAAATTTATATAATAACAGAGAGTTTTAAAAATTACCAAAAAAATACCAGTACAATTAATGCTTTTCAATACTAACACCGCGTGGTTTTAATGTCGTTATTGTCTGGTAAGGATACGATAACAGTGATCTAGTGTGTAACAGGAAAAGCGATTCTTCAAAAAAAAAGGAATAAGGATATTTTTAGTAAATAATTTAATGATCTACAACTTTTGATTGATTTATTTTTTAATAAAACTTACCGTTTACTGGAAAAGTATCGAAAATTTTTATTTTTACCTTTGACCTTGAATAGCCATTTTAAAAAATGTGGTATTGAAGGGAAAGAGGTATACCACCCATGGTGTTTGCTTTCGCCCCTATTTCCACTCCTCGTGTGTGCAACCTCTGTTAATGATTCACTGTTTAGAAGCCCCTTATAAATAATATAACCCAAAAAAATCTTGCACACACGAGAGGTGAGAGTAGATATTTCAATTTTGCTAAGTGTTATTTAAAATGGCTTCTTAGCTGTTTTTTTAAAGTTTCTAACTTGGAATTAATAAAAAGGCTAATCTATGAAATAAAGGGCTAATCTATGAAATCAAAAATACATTTTCAACTATATTTCAACTATATTTCAAAATAAAGACTTATAAATCGCTTGTTAAGTTTTCTTTGCTCAGTTAAGCATTCATTATATTTATTAAATATTATATTATCTAGTATTTTTAAGTATGTTTACATATTCTGCACAGTTGTTTTTAAATTAAAAAGTTCACAAAAAACAATTTACTTTAATTCGGAACACGCTATGTAGATAGATTCGATTCATGTTACTTTAATCTCTCGTCCACACTAAATAATAAACGCAAGTAGAAATATGATTAGGGATATCCAAATCATGTTTCTGAGGGCGTAAATTATTCACTAATAAAGTTTTGATTTTATATTAAAAATACTTCGAAAATGCTGTCTTTTGGAATAGGTAGTGCATATAAACTTGTACATTTTACTTTCGCCGAAAGATGTTTCATTCGGTAGCTTATAGACATTTAACTTATCTCGAATATCCGACTCAATGAAAAGATAAGGAGGAACACCATTAAAATTATTTGAAATTAAAAGTTGATGTGAGCAACAAGAACACTTTTTTTTAAGAAAAAAGTTCAAGACTACGTCTTCACCTACTTTTTAGAAGTAGAGATCATTAATAGTTCTAGTTGAACTTCGCATGCACAATTGATTATTGCAAACTACTTGTGACTCAAAAGACCGAATTGGCTTAAAGAAATTAATGAAATGCTCCATTTCATTTCCGAATGTACGGATCAAGTGATTTCCATTTTCGTCTTGAGAAAAGCAAAGCTTGCAAACGTCTAAGAGCCAAATACTTTTTGCTTTATCCCAATCATTGGAATCAATAAACCCTATTATGGAAGCAATTTTTTCTTTGATATCAGATTTTTTAATATTATTCAGTATGTTCTTAGACAGCTTGCTTGAAGTTCAAAGCGCAAGTAAAAAATAATCAATTGTACATGTTTTCAATAATTTAATTGGCTTTTTAATATTTGATTTAATACGCTTTCCTCCCCATTTAGGAACTAAAAAAAATCACTAAAAAACCACGAGTTTTTACTTTGTTTTTCGTTAACTTTGAATTTCTTTAGGCTGACTACATCCTGCTTATTAGACAGCGAACGCATTTTATTCTTGATAGATTTATCTTAATCTATGGTTGAATGATCATCAAATGACTCAAAAGAAGAAACCAAATTAATTTTAGGCTTCCATTTCAAAAACTTTTTTAATTTTTTTGACTCATAAACTTCATCTTCCGAAGTTTCAATTTGTGTCAACATTGAAGTTTCTGGTTTAGCGTTATTAGTAAAAAAAAATGTTAGTAATCCAGCTGGATTTGGAAGCATCTCTAAGTACTTTCCACATGCTAAATAATAAATTACCCTAGCGGTATGCGCACAGCAGCCTACAGTTATCATGCCGGTCTTACAAGTACAGTACCATCCTTCGATGTTTCAGTTTCCTCATTTGTATTAGGTAAATATTGCATGCACACTTTATACTTTGTAGACCCAGAATGACGAGATCTGATAATAAGAGAAAGATCTTTTGGTTTCCCTATCGATTGAACATCTTCACATATTGCCAATTCATATTTTCCTTTATTGAAATGTTTAGAAATGAAGCTTAAGCATTGCCTAAGTTAATATGAGCCCAAAGTGATGTTGTTTTTTATTATTTCTTCAAGCAGTTTAGGAAAACCAAATATAAGTGTTGCTTCAATGTTTACAAAAAAACACTTTTTGTTTAGTTTTTCAGTTTTGACCAGCTTTGCCAAACTATTTTCAAAATGAGGCTTTAATTTCACGTTATTAATAATTTTTTGTTTTTCATCCTGGTCTGAGTAACGACGCTTCAAAAATCTATTAATAAGGGATGCTGCAATTTTGTAGTCGGTGAGTATGCGAGGCAAACATTTAAATGAATTTGTGACTTCGATAACCCAACAAAACTTGGTAATCATTCTTGATTGATTAGCTTGTAATGTTGTTAATTGTTTTTGACCTTTTTCTTCACAAGCAGGCATTTTTGGCTCCAAATTATAAGTATTTTTTAAGTTATCAGCACAGTCTCAAATACCTCTTTGAAGTAATATAATGTCACCAGGATAAAGCAATTTTCTAAGATTTTGGCCGCCTAGAAATACATCATTCATGATTGAAGCATCATTTTTTGTTGCCTCGTGAAGTCCAAATACATCGACAATTTTTCCATTTGATATAGAAAATAAAAAAGGTTTAACCAAATCTGTTTTTTTTGTACGCTGAATGTTTTTCGTTGAAAATAGTTGTTTCTGCTCTTTTGACAATAACAGCAAGTTCCGTTGACAACTAATATCAACTGAGATTCTTTAGCATTAAATATTTCTTTGGCCAATTTGCTGTTATTCGCTAACCATTCACTCCTTGTTAAGTGACCTACACCTGAGCTATTAGGGATGAAATCTTTGACAAAAGCATCTCTTACTTGTTGCAAATATTGAGATACTTCAAAATGAGAGTCAATATCAAAATAATCAGCGACAGTGTATTGATCAAGGCCAGTTTTTAGCCAAAACAGAAAGATGGCTAGAACTTGAGATTTAGATCTACAACAGGTGTTTCTAAGCGAAATTAAATCTCCACTTAGTTCTTCAAATTGTTGTCTGTTGAATCCAGTAGTTCACTGGCAAATAGAATCGGGTAGTTTTGAAATATCAGAAAACTTTGAAAACAAACTGCTATGCTGAGTGTAATATAGAAGCATCTCTAGTAAGGATATAACTTCTGATTAATTTAGTTTCACATTCTTTTTAACAACAACCAGCTGATTTAAAGCTTCATTGTTTAATAACCTAACTTCGTTCAAATGCTCTCCGCAGCATCTTGATCCAATAGGTATAAGAATTATTTTTGGGCATTAGCATCAATAATGCCTTTCCTTGAAAAGAATTTGAAATTTTTTGAAGAGTTATTAATGTAACATACGAAAAAATAGCGATGAGAAGCAGTTGTTCGAGGTATATCCACCAAAATTGATGTATTTTTTTCGCTCGTTCGTTCGCTTTTTTTTAGCTCAACTAAATCTTTTTTAAACTCAACTAGAAAAATTTTTGAAGACGTTAGTGATATTTGTTCATTTTGTTCAATAATCGGTTGGCAAGCTAATATTTGATTTGTTTCAAGCGTTTCAGACAACTAAAGATTAGTTGTTTAAAAATCAAACGACTGAGTCTCTATTAATCCAATTAACGGTGAATTTATTTCCTCATTCTCCTTTCTCCGTGCTCTTTCAATAAAGGCAGCACAGAAATGTGTTCCTAGCTCAATGGCATTTTTGTTTTTGTTGATTGCTTCTCGTATTTCATTTAGGAACCTCAACTTTGTTTCTAAAAAAACTCAAGATATTCCACGCTTATTTTTTACTTTATCCAATCTTTTGAAACAACATCCGCATCTGTATTCTCTTAAAGTTATTTCACTCATTTTTAGCTTTATTTTGAAAAAAATTAAAACTTATTTCAAACTGTTAATGTTTTCATTTTGGTACTTTTTAATTTTAAACAAACAACTTATATATGCCCGTTGGGAATTTTCTTCCGTTGGGAATACAATTTAATAGCATTAAGAGGTTATTATAGTCAATTAAGTATTAGAAAATTGCGAGACTTTTTTAATTTTTCTTATTAAGTTAGTGGTTAATTAATCGTAATAATTAATTAACTTCTATATATGATTAATTATAATTAATCGTACGCATTATAGTTGGAATAATAGTATTTTAGTGATTCAAGGCATTAATTTAAACATAAACCAACAGGGGCAAAAACTTGATAGTTAGACGCCTAACCTCTTTAAATATTATGTTTTAATAACGAAAGGTTTTTTATTTTATTTTATTGAAGTTTTTGTGTTTTCCTTTTTGTTCGCGTAAAAGTTTATATTGGTTGTGCTGTTGCTGCTCAGATAAAGGGATCTCGGAAGGTTAGGTAAATAAGAGTTAATTAAAAAAAAAAAAATTATTTGCATTTAGTTTTTTCTCGACGTTATGAAATGAATATTTTGCTTATAATTTAATCACGAAACCAAAAGCAAACAAAGAAAACCTATTTTCTTTGTTTGCTTTTGAGCAAAAAAATAAATTAAACTATAGTATGTTTGCTAAAGTAGAGTGCAAGTACAAAAGTGTGTTTTGATATTCTTTTGCAGTAGACAATTTATCAGAAATAGGAAAGTCCTTTAGAGTTAAACCAACAAGCAAATCAAGATGCAATCTTTAAGGAGATGTCATAGTGATGAAAAGTAAAAAGTTAGATGAAGCATTGAGTGGTGCCGAATCAACAATAAACATGTTTGGGCCGCAATCAATTCAGAAAAATATCCACAAATTAAAGATCTAAGAACAATTTACAAACGGATTGATGGTGTCATTGTAATTAGAAACGAAAAGAAATAATGTTCAATTTTTACAAAATATGAAGAAGAGTCGTTAGTCTGTTATAAAAGAAAAAAGAATAGGTAATATATGCACATAATTGAGAAGTTAAACAACTTTTTATAAACTGTTATAATCTGTAATAAAGTTCTGGTTTTTTAATATTTTTCATTAAAAAAGCTAAACTTATACTGTTTAGTTTTTTTGTATTGTCATTTCAATAATTTATTTAGGTGCAAATAATTTATGCCAGGTTTAAACAAGTCGAAGTTGACAAGGATAATGTTAAATGTTTTGGGAGTAAGATAGCAAGCCTGTAGAAACCACTGTAGACGTCAGATCATAAAGCTACCTCCAAATGCTCAACGAGCATTCTAAACAAAAAAGCTTACCAAGTCTTTTGGACACGTTGGGATGCAAATTCTCAAAAGATTGTTATCAAAAGGAGACAAAGGACTGTATCCATAAATCGTGCCCTTAACTGAACATAAGAAATAGCACACAATAACCTCAACGAATAAGCTAAAGTACTTATAGAATGTAATATTTTCATTGATGCAAATCAATTAGAAACAGGAGTACGGCAGGGAGATAGAGATACCACTAAAATATACAACCGTGATGAAACCCCCTGTTTTTAAACTATGGCGTTGATGGTACTCCAAATGGTTTAGTGTATGCTGGAAGGGGGTAAAGTTTTCAAAAGATAATAAAAAAAAAATAGAGAATGCGTAACTGTACATCCTTTTGTTTTCTTAAGAGGAGATATAGCAATGTGTCACATAACATTCAAGGGAAAAAGGTATTAATGCCTACATGGCTCTAAAAGGAGCAACTGTATGAATTCCAAATCTTCTAATCTCCACAAATGAAAGTGGAAATCAAGATCAAAGTATACTTTTAAGTGCATATCAAATGTTTGAGCGATTTTTAGAAAAACATAGTATAAAACAGCCAGTTGTTGTCTCCTATCTGACGGTCACTCTTCAAGATTTGACAGTTATGTATTAATATTTCTTAGAAAACATATTAGACTTTTATATAACAAACATATTATAACTTTTATATAACAAACATATTTGACTTTTCATCACTCCACCTGAAACAACTGACGTTACCCAGCTCCCTGATAAAATCAATCAGAAATTACACTCTGAGTACAGAAGTACTAAATCTGTACTTTATTCTTGTTTATGACAATCAACAGAAAAAATTTCATAAATATACTTGTAGAGTTATGGCCAGGGTGGGTATCAAAATAAACAATCATAAATGCAAGTAAAATAGTTGGCATTTCAAGTGAAGAACTCAGCGTTAAGGGAATACAAGAAGGTTTTTACGAGCTGAGCTGTATATTAAGGAAAATACCAAAAATCAATTATCAACAGCAGTAAAAATTTTATATCCAAAAGATGTTTGCTATAGCTCAGCAAGTCATTGGAAACATAAATACGGAAGTGGAAACATAAATACGGAAATGGAAGCTTATCAAACCATATCTGATAAATCAATATCACTAAAAAATTTTTTTTAACTTGTTACCTGTAACCTAATTATTACCTAAAATGAACAAGGAAAGTGTTAAAGTAACCCTGGTTCACGGCTCAATGGAGGGGGAAAAGATATTGGAAATGGTTTCTTCAATCAAGAAATAAAAAGAAAAATAGAGAAAGCTAATAAAGAAAAAAATCCTAGCAACAACAACAAATTGAGGCGCTAATAAATGTAAGGAAGAATGTACATGTGGAAAGAATGTTTGTGCCGTAACTATATATATATATATATATATATATATATATATATATATATATATATATATATATATATATATATATATATATATATATATATATATATATATATATATATATATATATATATATATATATATATATATATATATATATATATATATATATATATATATATATATATATATATATATATATATGTATACATACATATATACATATATATATACATACATATATATATATATATATATATATATATATATATATATATATATATATATATATACATTATATATATATATATATATATACATATGTTATATATATATATTATATATATATATATATATATATATACATATATATATATATATATATATATATATATATATATATATATATATATATATATATATATATATATATATATATATATACATTATTGATGTCTAGCTACAGGGAGACTGGTTTTAAAATTAGTTTTTTTTGTAAAAATATCTCTTTTATAAAAAAATAGTCTTTTATAACTAAAGCTAAGTTTTTAAATTTTTTTAGTCAATTAATAATAAAAATTAAAATAATATTAGGTAAAAAATAAAATATGTGTAATAAAACGCAAAATTATCATTTAGCTTCCAGGCTTCTTTAGCCAGAATGCACGGCTTCGGCTTCCGCCCCCCTACCTTCTAATAATGTTTGATTGTTTTATTACGATTATAAGATCAAAATATATTACAATTAGTATATATATATATGTTTATACACACACTGGTAGGAGGTAGGGTAGGTAGAGTAGGAGCAAGGGGCTTAGTGGCAAAAGCCCCCACCCCTTACAGTTACTCAAAATACTCATTCAAATTATAAATCTGGCTGCCTTAATTTTTGTTTTAGCTCCCCAAAATTCTTATAAGATCAACATTAAAACCAAGTATTTGTTTAACATTTAATGTTATGCACAACAAAGTAAAAATAAAAATAAAAAAAACTCAATTAGTAATTAAATAAATTACTTAAAGTCTTTTTTTGATTTAAACAAAGGCATTAGTTAACGATTTCGCAATTGAGACTGACTGACTGAGCTGCTTCTGTGACTAATTTGACTGCTCTCTTGCAACTTTGGGTATTAATGAGTATAGAGGTAGCTGCAGGGAAGAAACTATCAATGCATTGAGTTGAACTAACGACATATTCGCAGTGATAATTGGTTCAGTGATGACCTCTTTTTCCTAATTGGTAACTTCTTTGATGTCACAAGCATCAAGGTTTAATTTTTGAGGAACTTTAAATGGTCTTACATCAGTTGAGCTAAATTTACTTCCCGCCCTAACTTCCAATATTATGTCGTCGGCAAAAAAAACCTTTATTCTGAGTTATCGGAAGAGAGAAGTGAGACAAGTATATTTTCAGGATGAGCACACCAAGATTAACTTCTGAGATAAAGTTTAGATGGTTCTTTAATCCTATCATCTTACTTCTGCCAAAGTTGAAACGGCTTTAAAGGATGACAAGAATCATATTCAATGTCATGCTTAACTTTAATCTCAAAGAACATTGGAAAATAAACCTCAAGTTTATTTTCCAATGTTTTTTAAATATCTTTTAAGAGTCACCCAAGTTGCAAGCAGTATTAAGATATCTGCATTATCAGGTTCAAAATCATGTTTACTCATATAGCGAAGCAGGCATCTCATGCCACAAGTAAGCTATCGACTGTGAGACAATCTATCACATTTAAGAGCTGCTACTTCAGGATCAAGCTTTCCTTTCAATATTGCATTTAAATACTTCCATGCGACTAAACTGTCAGTGCTCATTTGCTTTAAGAAATCTTCACTTATAGTAACAAGAGGCTCCAGAAGCGGAACTGGTGTAAATTTAGTAATTCTTTCAAGATTTTTAACTTTCGAAAACAGTTTACCTACTGCTCCACTCCATTCTTTATCTGAAGAAGTTGGTCCATCAAGTTTTTCCAAAACATGACGGAATGGAAGCTCATTAATGTGAAGCCAGCAAAAAGATCTAAACAGTTTTCGATTGAGAAGTTCTTCCACAAAATAAAACATTCCACCTTTTCATCTAGACAATTCATTTGACGTATTACTGCCAATTAGTTGGAGATTAAGATCTTTACCTCTTTCCATTAACCAGTCAAATAATCCAATAGCACATTGCTTGGTTGGTTTAGATATATCTGACTTAGGTTTTGGTGTATAATGAGTAAGGTAGCGACTTCTAGGCTCTTCTGTCACAGTTATATGATTTTCTTTGATAATTTGTTTTCTGAAGGTGCTTGTGGTTTTATCATGCATAAGATCTAAAGTTTTATCTTTTCTACCATCAACAAAAATTTCAGTAATTATATTTCTTTTGCAATCGAAATTTTCTTCTACTCTGGAATACTTCATAGCACACTCTTTAGCACAAAAAACTTTCATAACATCACATATGAGGTTTTTTTATTTTCGACAAGTTTCCCTACCTTCATAATATCTTTCAGTAGACCATTAATAATAGCAGCAGTAGCAGTCGATGACACACCAAATCTGATAGAGGCAACGGCAGCATTACTAATATCAAGGTAGTTTCGTTTGACATAACTCTCTTGATTTTCAATTGTTGAGTCCTCTTCGCTATCACTGACTTTATCGCTATCACTGACTATCACATCATTGGAATTTTTATTATTTTCTATTGTAACACCCGTACTTTCATCATCAAATCTAACATCGGTTGGATAAATAGAGACTAATGATTCTAACTTATATTTTGAAGCTTCTTCACGTTGTTGCGTGAGTCTTGCTTGATCAGTTGACTTGCGTAAGCGTTTTAACCTAATTTGGCAGTCTCTTTAAGATCCAATCCAAACTCTTGCGTCCATGAAACACTGTCTTGTTTTTCTCGCTGGATTTTTAACCAAATAAGTTCTTTTTTTGGAATTCTTAAATTTAATTCACTTTTGCAAAAGCAATAAGCACCGTCATCACAAGATTCGTTGCAAGAGCCATCATTATCACTGCAGTAAACGATTCTGCATTTGCAAAAAGCAATATCTAAAAGTTTATCAAGTTTAAGTTCCCAGTGTTTTTTGTTTACCTTTTGAGATTTGTGTCGAGCTATCTTAGAGAATGCAGACCAAATTCTATTAATTCTTAGTGCTATTGCTTTAGTTCCACAAACTATGGGTTCTTTAAATTCTGTGTTGGAAATAAGCCACCATTCTGCAACTTCATTTGCAACATTAGAAAAAATTTCTTGGATTGATAAGTTACGCGGATTTTTTTCATAGACTAGTATTCTGTTTCGCTGCAGATCTAGACATAGCTGCAAACAATCACGTAGTGTTGGAAATTCAGTTTGGAGAAACTTTTTAGGACCTCAAAGATACTCACTTAGTTTGGTGTTAATCGATTTTCTGGTTTTCTTGCTAACTGATAATGCCATTTTTCTTTTTTTAATATATTATAAATCTGGAAGATATAAATACAGCAATTAAAGCAATTAATTTGAAATAAAATCTAAAATAGTAAATATAATTTTTTCAAAGTATATTTGAATATTAACTGATACTTATACACAAAATAATATTGTTGAAAACTCAAAACATATTATAAAAGTTAAGCATAGGGTTAAACAATATTTTAAATAATTATTATGTACATTTATAACATAAACAGTCATCATTTAGTAAAAAAACAAAATATTTTTGAAAATTAAAAACGTTTTCCCGGTAGCTAGACTTGTTTTTTTACCAAAATAGATTATATCATTTAACTCAGGGTTTATGAATACATAGGAAAAGTGACATACTGAATGAAAATTAAAACATGCAATATATATATATATATATGTATATATATATATATATATATATATATATATATATATATATATATATATATATATATATATATATATATATATATATATGTATATAAATAAAGGGGAAACCTGGACAAGTTGGTGGCAGGGGTAAGTTAACGAACTGTGTTTACCTTCAATGCCTTTCATCAGAATTTGCCAAATATTACATAAAACCTTCTTAATTGATTTTTTCATCATTCAGTGTAGTATTGTTAGGATTCGCTCATGCGCACATAAAATAATGAGATTCATGTGACTGGAAGGGGAAAATATTTTCATCTTCGAGTAACTTGGATTGGAACACAAATCTAGAGATTTTTTATTCTTTATTTTGTTTTTTTTGCCTTGTTAAATTTAAATGTTTTTTAGTATAGTCATTTTAAACTTTATTTCATATGCATTGTTTTTTATTTACTTACCCCTTCAGTGTCAAAGAAAATATTGACAGATGTTATATTATACTAAATATGAGTTTACTGCAGAAGTTGTATTAAAATTATGGCGAAATCATGGGAGATTTTTTTTATCTGTTAATCAAGTAGTGCTGATGTTTGCATCTTCTGACAGAGACCACTTAATAAAAAATGGAAAAGATGGCAAAAGATTTTTATTCAACCCAAAAGAAGGTCCAAAACAATGTAAGAACAAATAGAATTAAAGCTGAAAACCAATGATATAGCAGTTCTAATACTGTTTGAGACAGACCATTTACCATCAATTTTTTGAATTTTTTAGGTCAAAAAAGATCAAAGATCAAAAGATCAGAGATCAAAAAACTGCTTATGAACGAATTTGAAAATGAAAATCTGAAATGTTTCGGAAAGAGTTTTCAGGATACAATGAAATTCAAACTTTTTTGAAAATCTGTTAAACTTGTTAGCGATTTATAAAAAATAAGCGGTAAAACTCATTTAAGATAATGTAAAATCTGTAGAGAGTTAATGAAGCAATTAAAACTTACTTCAAGCAAAGAATTCTTTGAAGGAGCAATTAAAAAAAAAAAGGAGTGCATTTAAGGAATCAGCTATGCCTGCTTGTATGCAGCTTCCTCACAACAGGCTATGATTTAATAGCTCAAAACTTTTGGATAAGTTGGCTCTAATATTTTGAGTTTTAATTTGACATTTAACTGTGAACTCTAAACATTAAAAATACATTTAAAACCTTTTTTGTTACATATTTTCTTGAGTTATTATGTATATACATTTATTCTTAAACTAAATGTATATATATAAATGAACTGAATGTATATATATAAATGAACTGAATGTTTATATATATATATATATATATATATATATATATATATATATATATATATATACATATATATATATATATATATATATATATATATATATATATTATATATATATATATATATATATATATATATAAATGTATATATATATATATATATATATATATATATATATATATATATATATATATATATATATATATATATATATATAGTATTGAAAGCGTATTTCAGACTTTGAAAAAATTTAAAAAAACCCACTCGTTACCACTCAAAAGATAAGTAGTAAAGCATAGTTGTTTTTGTAATTTTTTTTTTTTTAAAAAACATAAAATTTTTTTTTTAATTTATTTTTTATTACAATTCATATTACATAAACTGTTATATATTACATATTATTTACATAATAATGCTGTTAAAAATACATACATATATATATATATATATATATATATATTTATATATATATATATATATATATATATATATATATATATATATATATAGATATAGATATATATATATACATATATATATATCAAGATAATACTAATGCATTAAATATAAATATTTTGCATACATTTGACTTATTATCTGTCTGTGGAACGCTTGAAACCTATACGAAAATAAAAAGACATAAACATAATCAAACATCTTGTGCAAAAGATATAAAAGTATATCGCAAGTTTTAAAAAACTGCAGTTGACTGGATAGATGCAAGTAATTGCAAACTAGAAATTTTTACAAAATATTGTAATAACACAAAATAGAATAAATCTCAAATTATCACAAACAGCAAATTTAAAATAAGTTATGTTCTTATGCAATAAAACTAGAATAAAGCAATATTAAATATATTCATTTACCTTTAAGGTTTAGAAAAAGATAAAAAACGCTCATTAATTTGACAACTTGTAATTATTGAAGCGAGACTTTAAAACAATAAAAAGGTGTATCAAAAATGTTTGAAAAGTTACAGCAGAATTATCTGTTAATCAAATTACATACACTTAATGATGTTTGGATATTTGTTTCTTTTGTACTCTAAAAATGTGAAGAAATTTGATATATTAGTTATAAAATCATTTTAAAATAACATTGACATAATTAGTTTTTATTGGTGGCAGGGGCTTTGAAGCTGGTTTAACAGCAGTATCCTGGGTATTCTGAGCCTAAAATATCAAAATATTTTATGGATAAAAAATTACTAAACAAAATGTCTAAACTGTTGCAATAAATAAAACATTACCATTGACTCAGAACAAAAATCGATACCAAAATATGAGTCTTCAGAAGCTGTACGAAGTGGATGGATTAAAAAAAATTTGGATTATAGTTTCTTAGAAAAATTTAAAAACCATAAAAAACTAAATAAAAAGAAAAATAAAACATAGTTTTTTGTTTTATATTTACATAAACTGGAGGCAGTTGTTTTATATTTAAGCTACGGACCAACCAGCCGGCAAACAACGTTGAAATAACGTTGAACTAACGTTGAAACCGAACGTTGAGTTTACGTTGATTCAACGTTTAGTACACCCCCAACACCCTCTGTTTAGGGACAGCCCTGCTATTAGATAATTATTAATAACTTTTTTAAATATTTAATTTAAATAAAGCAACCTTTTTTCAAAATTAATTATTTATCAAAATATTAAACTTTTCTAACATTTTTCGAAAAGTAATTATCGGGGTGGCCACATAAAATTTTCATAAAAAAAATAGGATTTTAGAGGAGATTTTGCATCTAATTTAGAGGAGTTTTTTGTATTTATTTAAGTTTAACGTCCATGTTTTTAAATAGTCATTTTTAATGTTAAATAGAATGCATTTGTTGAAGCAATTTTTTACAATCCCCTTTAAGGCGTTAACCAGTTTTGCAGACCAAGAATGGGTACTTTGAACATTATGCTTCCATCAAGAAATAAAAAAAGGAGTTGAAGAGGAGCTTTGATCAATTTAAAACTTTTTAGAGGATAATAGAGGATTTTAGACGTGGTTTTTGAAAAAGGAGAACTTTAGAGGATCTGTGGTCACTCTGATTATAAATTAGGTAAGGGTTCAATACTGTTCTTGATTAACTCAGCATCATTTTGTGTATTATATCTTTTGAAGACGTTCCACCAACTAAATGTAATTGATTTATCTGTAAAAAACATAAAGTAATTCTGGTATTACGTTTGTGGAGATATTAAATTATGGAAAAAAACTTCACAAGTGGAAACCTGGATGCAAAATTAAAAAAATATACATATATAACTACCTATAGATTAGATCAATGAACAATTGGAGGTCAGGTGCATCGACACTTCATCTAAATCTTTGATAACTCAACCTGTAAAATATAATAATTAACTTATAATATAAATTATAAAAACATTTATCATTTTAGGTATAAAAAAATTGAAATTTATATAATCCAAGCACATAGAAGTGATACCTACTTAAGAAATAATCAGGAAATTTTCATTGTTTATATTTCCTTTTTCGTAATTTGATATTCTCATTTTTACATTTTTATTTTGTAGTTGTGAATTCAAATTTTTCACAATTCTTTTTGCTTTCTGTGGAATTGAAACAGTCATATGGATAGTTATATATTTTGTATCAACAAAATATCTCTTCTTACCACATTATTTTAAAACCAATAATTGTAATATATAGACGTAATACCTGAAGAGAATTCATTTTTTATTTGTGTCAGTTCTTCTCAGCATTTTAGTGCAATCAATGCTTTGGTACCTGGAGGCCAAAAAACAGTTTTATCCCTAATCCAATTAGATGGAATTACACCTTCTTCTCCTTGGTAATCTTCATTCCAAACAGCTCCTTTCCACATATTTGATTTTGAAAATATTATATGAACTAATAGAAAAATGAAGAAACCATAATATAACTGTACTAACAGGCCTAGTTAAACTAGCTAAATGTTGACATTTTATAACCACGATACTCGCCAAACAATAATGTTAGTAGACATTATAAGCAAAGATAAGATTTTCTTTATTTTATAAATTTATTATATTTTAGATTAATTTTATTAATATATTTATTATTCTATTATTCTGCAGAGTTCTGAATATATTATATCAAATAAATCAAGACATCAAAGGAAAATAATGAAAAAATCCTAGGTTGTTAAAACATAAATATCTACATAAAAGTAATACGGAATATTGAACAAAAATAGATAATTTTCATTAATAATATAAAATATAATAGCATAATTCAAGATATTTTATAATAAATCACACAACAGTATCTAAGTTTGATTGATAATAAAAAAGCAACAAAAATTAAAAAAGAAAACATCTCAATAAATAATAAATTATTATTCAAAAAATTTTAAAGACCGAAAAATAAATTGTAACTTATTTTTTACTCATCTTCATCTAATAAACATTAATATTAATACCAATTTTTAATACCACATTATTAGTATTTTTGTTTTTATTAAAAATAAAAATATTATATCAGTTACTTTTTTGGCTTTCTTATTTTACTTAAAACATCAACTCAATCATAGGTTTTCTTCATAATTCAGTTTTGTTTTGGTAATATTGAATTAACACTGAAAACAAAATATTAGTAGACAACAAGAAAATATTTCTATATTAAAGTATATGTAAATGTTTATAACAACCAATCTAATTTCTTTTCTCTTCCGCCACCTTTTCGAAATTGAGCATATTTTAAGAAGTCAGACAAAATGCCATCAATTAAAGTTTTAGTCGCTCCATCGAATTTAAAGAAGGAAGCTGTAAATAAAAATGAAAAAGTTTTTCATATCTTATAAAGGTATATCATTTACAAAACCATATGAATCAGTGCTCTTAAAGCATATTTTTCCATCTTTCTCCTTCATAATCATGGAAGCCATAAAATTGTTGGAAAATATTCTAAATTTTAATAGATAAGAGAACTAATATTAATTATGTGAGAACTAATATTAATTTTTTTTTCAAATATTTAAATTGAACTCATTATCAAACAAATTTTTTCTAAATAAATTAATCCTTAAAATTCATCAACAATTAAAGATTATTTTGATTACCTCATTTATTTGTCTTTTGATTACCTCAGCATTAATTTTGTCTTTTAAAGATAATCACACCAATTAGATGTAATCGATTCAATTAAAAAAAAAAAAATCATGCAAAGCTATTATTATTGTTTGAAATTTTAATTATCTTTATTCAAATAATCATATATTTTAAAGTGACTGATAAAAATGACATTGAATTAAAATCGCTTTATATGCTCTGATAAAATATATTAAAAACTTTAGTCCTGCTCTAAAATAATACAAAAATGTTATTTATTTTTATATTGTCCTGGTCATGGCATTAAATTGATCCTAGTAGGAGGAGCTTGTAAACCTGGTCTGGTAATCTTCTGGTAGTAAAACAAAAAAAAAAATCAATCCTTATCTGAATAACAAGTTAACACCAGGATTGGCATCTGGTAGTAAAAGTTGTCTAGCCTCACTCATAATGTATTATAATCATATGAATGAAAATGATACTGTGGACATTAAACATTAATTGCCCTTAAACCATTGAAATTACACTACAAATTAAGAAGCAATTTTTTTAATATATACAGTCATAAGTTTTTGTAATTTTTGACATAAAGCTGTAGACATAAAATTAGAAAAGTTCTGAAACTAAAGGATAAAACTATTTAATAAAATACTTATTTAAACTTACCCATAATGATTGTGTTTTTTTCGTCATCTAATATCTTGTCCACTTCATCAAATTTAGCTACTGAAAAAAAAAACCTTATTTGGCTTAAAAATTCATTATGGTAAGCATGCTTGCTTGTCACTGTGTTTTGGCTTCGTAGCTCATTTTTTATATCAGTAAGTAAATATAACACTCTCTTTTGAAACTCTATAAATTAAAATAGGTTCACAAAACAACTTTTGTTGAATATTTTTACAAACTTAATAAATTTAAATAAAAATTCACAAAAAAATAAACAACCACATACTGCCTTAAGCCATCGGGAACTTATCAAGTTATCTAATTTTGGTACTTTGTTTCTTTCTTATCCTCATGGCATACTAAAATCTCCTTTAACTGTATATCTTTCACAAGCATTGTATCCGTTATGATTAATTCTACCTTTAATAAATGCTCTTGCAGGCGCATAACATATAAATGCCCTAATAACTACATTATATTTATATTCCATCTTACTGAAGTTGTCTGTATTCATTCAAAAAATCAAATGTTATATCATTAATATTAGACGGTTTAAATTTTCCATAATAAAATCTAACATTAAAAGGGTTAAAAATTACTGTTTTAATAAAACAGGCCAAAGGTTCATTGATGTAGACCTAAATAAAGGTAAACCAATATTTACATCAGTAAGTGTTGTTTCATTTATATAAATTGAAGAACCTTTGTTTCATGCAAAAACAGCTTTTAGTATACCAGTCTCAAGAACAAAGTAATAGTATTGACCACCACACTTGCTTTCGACAGTAACTGATTTTGGAGTCTGAAGCAAAGTTCTTTTTTACTGATTTTGGAGTCTGAAGCAAAGTTCTCATCGAAGACGATGCCCTTCTGAGAAGGGCATCGTCTTCGTAGAAAAATACAGTGTCATTGTCATTTTGAGACAAATGACCTAAAGAAATTCTTCACTTTCATAATCGCTTTCCAAATTTTTGTCTTCTTCTACTTGACCGATCTTTTCGTAAATTTTGAATTGTCATTATTTCTCTCAAGTTTCTCTTCTTCACTACTGAAGATGATTCTGCCCAAGCTAGAACATCAGTGTCATTTTTGCCAGTTTCTTAAAAGAGCCATTAATTTCTTTTATCGTAAGAGCAAGTAGAAATTTGAATACTAAATAAAACATTTTTGAAAATTTAAAATTAAAAATTTCACACATAAACACCTTTGTGTTTCACATTAAAATATTATTTTAATTACTTTTTTCGCTTTAACTAGTTTTACTTTAAGCACCTCAACGTACGGTTTTTTTATAATTGAGTCTTTTGTCCACGTTGATTTTTCATTTAAAAAACGTTAAATAAACAACGTTTAAACCGTAACGTTGTTTTGTGACATAGTTGAACAACGTCGAAACAACGCTTCAAACAAGTTTCAACGTTAAAACAACGTAGAGATGCCGGCTGGGCAGGTTGGATTAAGTTTGTATAAAATTTATTAATTGCTTTTTCATTTTCATTTCATAAATAAATTTTAAAGTTTCTTTCAGGGCGTCATAACTGGTCACGCACTGCAAAACTAAAACCATATATATATATATATATATATACATACATAAAAATATATATATATATATATATATATATATATATATATATATATATATATATATATATATATATATATATACATATATATATATATTCACAAAATAAAGCTTTGTATTTTAATTATTGAACAATGCTATCAAATTATGGTGATTCAAATTTATCATATTATTGTTGTTCATCACCATTAATTCAATTTTTTTACAAATTTTGAACAATGAGTATTGATTTATCAGATAAAAAATAAATTGAAACATATTTTTGACTGATGTACTGCATCAGATATTTAAATTACTAATAAATTTTGTGAAATAAAAATCAATAACAGTTCAAAATTATTATCAACTAATTTTGATTATACAATAAAAAACATAGATGTTGGAAGAAAAAGATGCTTTAAATATGTCTTTTTTGTAATAAAGTGCTTCAAATATTTACTGTAGCAATATATTAGGAATATCTAATTTTAGTGCAAAATATTAAAACAATACTGGTTCTTTAACATACTTTGTTAAATACAATTCAAATTGTTTAAGCATTATTATATTTAAATATTTACAACATAAAATCTACCATGACATAATAACAAAATTATCATTACATTAAAATGATTACACAATCATTGAGAGACAACTCTTGAATTTATTATTTGCAAATGGTATAATAATGTACTAATTGCCATTATTAAAACACATAAATTAAAACAAACACATTTATTTACGATCTTCACACCAGTTGCAATGATATTAGACAGAGTATAGATACCAATACCAATTTAACTGGAAGGATAAGGATAAACAAATACTATGCTATGATTGACAATATACATCTTTTTTAATAAACTAACTTTTTATTATTAAATTAAAGCTTTTGACAATTAGGACGCCATGATAGACAAAAAAACATGCTTATAAAAACAGCGCATTTACAAAAATGATTCCGTAAAATGATTTTCTTCCGAGTTTTAAAATTCCGTAAAATTTAAGTCGACTAAAGGCTAGCCCTGATTTTGCCCTAACCGATCCCTTATTAGGACTTGCTCTAAGCAAACCCTAATGTTTAAAATTGATAAATATAAACTAAACTTTATCAAAAAATTAAGATAAGCTATTGTAAATGTATATTGATAAAAAAAAAGTCCAAAAAAGTCTGTCCTTTACATAGCCTTAACCGTTAAAGGACTCTTATAGGTCCCTTATCCCATTTTTAAGGCAGGTAGTATTAAATTATAATTAAAACAGCATTTGTCAAATTAAAACGCATTGTTAAAATTATGTATGTTAAAAATGAATACTTTTAAATAAATAAATGAAGAAACATTTGTTTTTCAGATTTTAAATCTACAATATTTTCATCATATTGGCATCTAGCGGTAAAATTATTTTTGTATTAAGTAACGCAGAAATAATTTCACCTGTAGATGCCAAATTGACCTTTAAAACAATCTGTTTGAAAAACACCAGGAAGAACGATGATATTATAAAAGCAGTTTTTTTTATTAACTATATCAATCTTTGTAGGGTGTTTACTAAAGCATGTTTTGTTTCTGCTGTAAAAGTATTATGACGCTTAAATCTCTTTCCCTCTGACATCTTAGAAGTTGCATCAGCAAATGCTAAAATTTCTTTAAATCTAAGGTCATCGATAGTCTGGAAAGAAGACCTATTGGTATCATTAAGTAAAAAATTACAATCTTTCCTCTTTACATTTATTATGTTCCATAATGAAACAATTGATGGCAATAAACAGGCAGTGTTCTCAAAATTAGCCATCTTAATAGTGCAACGGTTTTTTCATTAAATACAGTAACCATGTTCGCAACATTTTGTCTATCAATCAAATTAGGGTACACTGACTTGCGTGAAAGCTTTGTAGTTTTGGCAATACACAATTTTTGTCTGTTATATAATTGAACAATGTGAGACCAATCACCAGAGAGTGGTTGATTATTAATTTTTAAAAATTGTTTGTGTTTTTTCCGTAAACCAATTGTTTCTTATACTTTTAAACAAGTGAACTGGGTCGTGTAACATAATAGCTGGTTTTCATTTTCTTAAACACCTTGCCATGGAAAATTTTTATTTACAACAAAACTTTGGTACACACTTCGATTGGTGCGATAGTTATCTGATGAGAGACACAATAAATCTCCTCCTGCATCACTTATTTATTTATGTTTATGATCAAATAATGAAGAAAGTGTACTGACAGTTTGAATATTGGACAGTTCTACTAACAAAAATTGTTTTACCAAACAAAGATTTAAATTATAAAGACTAATAATGTTTTTTACAATTTTAGTGGGATTGTCCTCACTATATTCACTGAGTTGTCCTCCTCTTTAACTAACACTTGGTTTAAAATACATCTCATCAAAGAAAAGGCAGCAATGCTTTTCAGAATTATTAAAATTTCCAAAAACAACTTTGGCTGTATTATTGCACTCTTTTTCATTTCTAACTACTCCAACTCTTCCTAAGTTTGAAATGAGAGTCTTTGAACTGGGCAAACAAAGCAGATTTCTTAAATGTCGATAACAACAGTTACAGTTCAAGTGCACGACGTATACATAAAGAAGGAAAGCGACATCTATTTGGAGAATAAGTGGTGAGGCTTAGTTGTTCAATGAGAAAGAAATTTCATCAGAAGCATCACTGCATTTTCAACTTGACTAATCAAACTTAATACCTCATCTTTTATCTCAGGACTAGAGGTAAAAACTCTTTTGACAATAGCTTCAAGTGGTGACCACCGATTAAGACAATCAGAAAAACTAAGCAGGTCATAGCAGTTAACTTTTGTATACCTACAATAAATATTAACTTGACATGAATGACAATTAATGTCATAAGAAAATATTGTTTCGGGCAGACATGGTCGAGAAACATCAAACAATATAACTTTTGAATTTTCAATGAATGCACAGTATTGAGGATATCTAACAGAGATTTAATAACAAGTAAACTTTAACAAAAAACCAAAACAAAAAAAATATCATAAAACAAGGAAAAAAATTATTACTGTTACCTTTCTTTTTTTGAGACAGCATTAATTCAAAATCATAAAATCTAATTAAATCGATTTGATTGAAATCATGCATTTCATCAGCTATTGCATTTCGCGATGTTAATGAAATGATATTTATATTAGTAGATCTTGGTTGTGTTGAGGCTGTTTGGAGCACCATTGAAGATGTGCTTTCAGGAAAAGTAGATGGCGGATCAATAGGAACCCCAAAAAAAAATTTATAAAATCAGCATTTGTAAGATATATCAATAAAAACAACTTAAAGGATGCTTACCTTAGAATTTGATTAAAGAGGCTTGTGCATTTTGCTGCCTGGTGGCCAGTGTTTTTTACACACACTCATACTTGAAGTAACTTTTTCAAATGCATTTGGAATAGATGACAACCAGTATTTTAACTTTTGTATGTCACTTGGAAACATGTAGACATGAAGCTTTTCTTCTGAAGTTGATGTTAAATAATTTGTGGTACAATTAACTATTGAACAATTTCTTGGCATGATTATAACTAATAACAGTAACGCCATTATTATTTATTATAAATATGACATAACATTTTGCAACATTTGATAGATTCATAATTTAAAATAAATTATATAAATTACCAACTACTTAATGGAAATTTTTAACTTTATTACAATAAAAAAATCAAAAATCTCCAAATTTTTCTATAAAACTAGCGACTTTTTTCTAAAACAATTTTTGTTTTTTGAAAAAGGTTGTAAATATCTCCCATATATCTATTGCATTGTTCTATATTTTATCAGTACAATGCCAATAAAATAATGTATAGACATTAAATAAAATATGTGAACATTATATGTGTAATATAAATTTATATCACTTTAATGTAATCTAAATTGCGAATATAATTAGATAAATGTAAATTTTTCACCACTTCTTAGTTAAATCAACTAGCATTGTCATTTACGATTTGCCCTGCCATTAAATCAAACTAGCATTAAAACAAACTGTCATTAAATCAAACTAGCATTATCATTTACGATCTGCCCTATATATATATATATATATATATATATATATATATATATATATATATATATATATATATATATATATATATATATATATGATATATATATATATATATATATATATATATATATATATATATATATATATATATATATATATATATATAAATATATATATATATATAAATATATATATATATATATATATATATATATATATCCATATATATATATATATATCCATATATATATATATTTATATATATATATATATATATATGTATATATATACATATATATACATATATATATATATATATATATACACATATAATTTTAGAACACATTATTTGGTTTTTATTTTGCTTGCATCATGTGATGTTATCGGAAGTACATTATCAGGTATTTAGTAAAGTTCAGTAATTCAGAAAAAAACTTTAATCACTTTATAATAGATTAAAATCAAAAGTTTAAATAGTGTTTATTTTTATGAAAAAGTATTTTTAAGAACCTAAAATGCGCTGTAGATTCAAATATTATTCATTGTTATAATAAAATTATATACATATTATTTTAAATTTTAGAATGTCTATAAGCGGAAACTATTTTTTGCTGAAATTTTTTTTGCAATACATATTTAATAATACGTTTTATATTACTTTTATAAACATTAAATTTTTACGAACTCTTGTTTTACTAATTAATTTTAAACATTCTCATTTAGCTATTGCGTATCTTTATCTTGATGACTCCGTTGCTGAAATGCTTAGTGGATCTCTCATAATTTTTACAGGAACATAATCTGTTAGTGTTTACTTTTTTAAAAACTTAATAGAAATTTATCTGAGAGTTTAGGAATGATTTAGAATACTTGGGTGAGATTGAAATTTATCATAAAACTGGTAAATTAAACCAATTTTATAAAAAATGAGAAGTTTATAGTTAGATGATAACTTTATTTAGCATTCATATATTGTTTTTTTGTATTGAAAAAAGCTAGTTTGGCAAGAAACTAAATTAAAAAAAAATTGTTATATTTATACACACTTTACAGAAAGTTTAAACTGTTTTTTTTTGTGAGTTATAGTGTGTTTAGACTGGCGCAAAGAAAAAACCAGATGCAAGGTTTGGGTTTTTTTTCGTTTTTTTCTTTTTTGATTATTGATTAAAAAAAACAAACTTTGAAAGAAAAAAACAGTAAATCTTTTTTGAAATTAAATATTTAACACAAGTAATCAAAAAAAAAAAAAAAAAAAAAAAAAAAAATACAATAAAATTTTTTTTTTTTTATTTATTTGTTTTTAGGTGCCCCAAGAAGTCCTAACGGTCTTGTCACAGAGCACCGCGGAAGTGCATTTAACCAGGAAGTTCACGCCTCCTTCCTTACCGTGACGCGAAAATATGTCCAGAGCTCGTTTCGAACCTGGATCTCCTGCTTACAAAGCTAACGTTCTAACCACTGCGCCACGGCCGCACAAATTTAAACCTACCTCAACATTTTGAGGGCATCTATTTTATTTAGAATTTTATTTTATCAAATTTTAAGCATGTTTTAAAGTCAGCAAGAAAGCTTGCTCAAATATTTCATTTCTCCTGCATGTCTTAGGTCATTCCAATCTTAAGACTTTAATGTTTAAGAAATACTTATTCTCTTATCAAAAGAATGAGGGTGTTTTATCAGACACCAGTTGCATTTAATGCAAATGGTGTCTGGAAAACAGGTTTCAGACGCAATTTATAAATGCAATTGGATTAAATCCATCAAGGTACTTTTGGTTGTACTACTCTGTATGGAATCTACTCTGGTTTAGTTTTCCCCATTCTTTGGCGATTATGGAACAGTTATTCGTTTTGACAGAAGTACAATTAAGTACTGGCAAATAGTATTTTTATTAAACAAATAGCACCTTTCAGTTAAGTACTATTTATTAAATGAATTAACATTAGTTAAACAGCATTGAAAGACACCAGTAATAGTTTATTCGTAGGTTTCAAGGTAAATAGATGATTAAAATCGGCAGAAGAAAGCTTATTTTTACATGAAAATTCAAAACAAAATTTCAAAAATATTGAGTTATAAATAATTATAAATAATAAGTATTCTCATTTCAAAAAAAAAAGTTGTTGAGAGTAAGACTGGCCGTATAAAAAGTTCTAATATTTTTGAAAACTTCAATCCTAACATTGTCAATATATGATATTCTCATCAAAGACATCAAACAGTTTTGTGCCGCAATTTTTATTTTTATTTGGTCAATGAAAGTATAAAATAAAGCCGGGGGTAAATAACCTTTTTTTAGTTATCGAACGAAAAAGAATTCATTATTGTCTTGTTAATATTAAGGGTAAGTTTATTACATTTGAACCAGCTGAAAATATTTTAGAGTTCTTCTAGTAAAGAGTTCATTAATATTTTTATTAGAAAATTAATTTGCAAACATAACATATAAATGATTAGAAGTTTTATGGAAATTATTAATGTAAACGAAAAAAAGAAGTGCACTAAAATTCGATCCTTGCAGAACACTGCATGAAATATCTAAAACAATTTTTCATTAAGAATTGTTACAAGAAACAAATTATTTTTGGTTTTTTGAATAACTTTTAAACCGTTTTATATTTACTCCATTCATTTCAAATTATTTAGGTTTTAAAATCAAAATGCCACAATTTTCAGAATAAAATGCCTTTGATAAGTCAAAAAAAAGTCCCTAATGTGAGTTTTAAATTGTTAAAAGAGTTAAAAGGTTTTACGGACTAATTAGATAATTGCAAGCTCAGTAGAACTATTTAATAGTTAAAATTGTAATAAGCTGAGTAACAAAAATGTTTCAAAAAACTTTTTATAATTTTTATTCCGTCGCCATTTTATATGCTTCCAATGAAGCAGCGATAATTGTGATATTTAAACATTTCAATATTATTCACACTTTATTTGCATTTGTTTATTTTGTTAATAGTTTTGGTCTTAATTTTAGAATTTGAGTTGATTGATAGAAAAACTGGGAAAAGATTGAATATATCTATTTTCAATATTAAAATTTTCCATTGTCCCGGTTTTTAAATAGGAGAGAGCAGTGCTAAACTAATCAAAATTTTTGTTGCAGAAAAACCGGGACAATTGCATCCCTATCAATACACCTATTTGTCAGAGCCGGTGCAAGGGTTATGCAAACTATGCCGTTGCATAAGGTGCTGGTATGGTTGGGGCAACGTGCTGGTGTTTTTATTTCTTTCCTGTTATTTTAAATCATCGTTTTGCTTTTAAAAGAATAAACTTAAATGTAACTTTTAATGTCCAAAATGTGTACAAGTACAAAGTTCTTTATATATGAGGCGCCAAATTTTTTATGCTAGACTATTGATTTTGAACATTTTTGCTCAGCACTTCAATGAATAAATAATTAGATTGAGTCGTATTAGTTAGTTAAGTGTTGAAAGAATAAGTTTGTGAGTTAATTGTTTATTTGAATTGTGTTTTTGGTATGTTAAATGTTTATTGTAATTGTAAATATTCATTTATGGGGACAATAGTTTATATTAGAAACTATAAATTTTGTATGAATTTGCTTTGTGCTTTAATCAAAAAATAAATACAGCAAAAAGCAGAAGTTATTTATTTAAAAGAATAAGTTTGTGAGGGATCATGGTAACAAAAAAGAAAATTTCAGGTTTTTTTAAAGAAAAATTATATTAGATATGGAGAGAAAAGACAGAAAACAAGCAAAAATATTGATTAAATCGATCCAGACGATAATCAACATCAGTTGCAATTAAGATTTGATATAAGAGTGGATTTATTATTGTCAAGTCAGTAAATACAAGATAATTATAATTTAGAGAGATAATAGATTTCCGTTACTTAAGCCTTGATAACCATTGAGTTCTATTTTTATAATGTTTTTTTCTTGATGTTTTGGGTTTAGGTTTATTTTGGACCATATTTATATGTCATAAAAAACAGAAAATACAACAAATTGTACTCTAGGAGCAGAAGACATCAAGATAAAAATCACAACCTCAATAAAGATATTCCTGGTGAAGCAGCTGAAATTGAACAAGTTTCTGTACAAGAGCGCTTTAACTTACAACCAAATACCAGTACGAGTACGTCAAGTTTACTATTTTCATTTAAGGTTTAGTCTTTTCATGAAAAATAAAATTGAATAAAAATACAGTACAAAGTATTGTTTTAAAAAAAAAACTTTAGCTTTAACTCCCCTATTTGCATACTGCGATTAATTGGTATTCAAGGATTTTTTGTTTCTTGTGGAAGCCATTCACTAAACCTTGTTATCAATAATGCTGCACTTTCCTGCACTGTAGCTGTCAACTTTTTCATCAATGTTTGGGATGTTTATAATTTTTTTTCTAGATCAACCCATAGATGGGGTATATTAAAAAATCATGTAAATAATTTGACTAAAACCTGTAAGTGGAATCAGTTGGGAGAGAAGGATAGACGCCCTTGAACCTTTGAAATACAATCTTGATGAGATTTATGAACTATCTATGAATCCACATTAGATTACAAAAATGATTCTTTTAAAAAATGTACCACTATGGGATGCCCACAAAAGCTACAGATTTCAAATTCCTCTGCTGCCACGTCACTCGTTATGATGTCTTATCAAATTAAGTCTAATAAGCAAAACACTTCAGATGAAAACTGTTATTCTGCTGACCGCTTTAAAACTAATTGAAAATGTCGAGACTTTTTTGGAGAACATGAGATAGAAATATGGGCTGTATAGTATAATTACAGACGCAATGAAACTGGTTGTAAACTACCCATCAATCCAAAGTTCTCTGAAGAAGTTGTGGTTAGTTTGAGTCGGATAAAAAGGCAATATTCCTATGAAGGTAACTGATGAATCTGTGAAGTCAGCAAATGAAAGATGAACATGCAAAGTTGGCAAAGGAGTCTTTCAAAGTAATTTTTTTTTTCTAGTTATAGATACTGCAATTAATTCATTGTCAGAAAGATTCAAACAGATGGAAAATTAAAGCCAACATTTCAATTTTCTCTATAATATGAAAAAAATAGAAAGACATGATGGATTTAAAAAAAGTGCAAAAGCTTACATTCCATTTTGACAGTTGACGGCAAGAGTGACGTCAATAGGAATGAACTGTTTAGTGATATTGTAATCTTAGCTCCTAAGTTGCGATTCTGAGAAATCTGGAAAAGAAATCTGTAAAAAGCTGCATGTTTACATTAGCACATTTATTTTTTAAGTAGGGATTTGACACCTTTTTATTTATGTTTTTTAAAAAATCAAACCTTTTAAAATTATGTATTTTTAAATAGCTCAGTTTAGTAAAAAAAAAAATTTATAAATATTAAAGACAATTCATTTTTATTTATAATCTGAGTGTAAAACCAAAATTGTGCAATCTTTTTAAGTAGTCGTATGTTCTTGTTGTGCTCCCATATACATAAAATATTGATGTCTAAGTAATTATAAAACATGCGTCTTTGATGATTTTGTTTATTAATCGACCAGAAAGTCAAACTAATAAAATCAGTATTATGGAAATAAGTTTTATCATGTAGATCTAAAAATAAATGTAAATGCAAAAAGTCACATGTTAAGTCATGTGTTTTTGGTGTGTTATTTTAGAGTTTGTTTATTCTACATAATAAAATGCGTAAGTGTACCATAAATCATAGAAATTATTAAATTAATTTAAATACTATTATGTATTTACTTTTTGCCCTTGATGTTGTCCTTGTGTCAAATGATTTGTCTACTTTTTGTCCTTGGTGTGCTACTCTACATGTTTATGCAATCATCAAGATGTAATAAATGTGTAATTTGTCATCCAGATAATATTAAGCTAAAAGGTATTCCAAAAATGATTATGTTAAAATAAGTACGTTAAATGTAAGCTATTGCGCTATGTGATCATGGTGTTCAGCACAAGTATGATATTTATTCATTCAATAAAAATGTTTCATACATGGTGGTGACTATTTATAGTTAATAGAAAGTTGAAAATAAAATATGAAATACGTACCACATGTGTATTATTCGTTATTTCCTTTGTCCTTGGTTTCGTGTTATTGGTGTGTCCTTAAGAGGTATGACAACTAACATTACAATAATAGTTAGTGTTGGCCAGAGTATAATGAATATTCACCGAAAATGTTAGCTCTTTACCCTCAAAATCGGCAAAGATATGATTTTTGCCTCAAAAGTGACATTTCTGGACCACTGTGCGTAGGAATTATTTTTGTTGGTTTGTTAATTATTTTGTTAATTATTCTTGTTGGTTTGTTAATACCGAGCACTGCTAACTTGTCCTTAAATTTTAAAAATTTGACCAACGATAGTTCTGCATTTTTTAATTGTATCGTCTTTATCATTTTTTTCAACTCTATGAGCACGTTCAATAATGAATTCACGTTGAAGATCAAGTTTTGTTTTTATCAATTCACGAACTTTTCCTTCACAAACTTTAATCAACTGATTCTTCTATACCTGTTATCCTTAAATTATTTCTCCTACTTCGGTATTCGATCTCTGTCAATTTGTCTCTCATATTAACGGTTAAATTATTTTCTAAGTTTCTATCTGGTTTTAAAATTACGGAACTGTGGGCTTTAAATTAAATTAATTAACCTATAGAAGATTTTAAGGCTTTGCTAGAAAAGCATCCGTGCTCTCAAGTTTTCAAAATAAAATAGGTCGAAGTAACATTACAACAAGTTCCCAAATAACTTTCAAACGACTTTCAGCTTACCAACATCAAACAACTATTTCCTTTCCAATAAACAACTTTTAACAACAATAAAAAAAAATTTTAAAATACTTTCAACAACAAAACCTTACAGCAACTTTCAACTTATCAAATACAAATAGAGTTGCCAGATGCCCGGCTTATACAGAGGAGAATACAGAGCCAAACATGTAAAAATAAAATTTTTTACTTTATTTTCTTTCATAAAAGCCGAACGGTTGGTAACCCTAACTACAAACAACTTTCAACAAACAACTTTTTACAAAAAACTGCAACAAAACAACTTTAAAAAAACTTGCATCAACAAAACATTCAATAAATTTTAATATAGTTTTTAAGAACAAAACAAACTTTCAAAAAAAAAACAAAAAAACAACAACAGCAAAAACAACAACAACAGCAACCAACAAAACAACTAAACCTTTCTTCTTTCATTTTTTAGTCTAGAATACTTTTCTCTTTATTTTTGATTTCTTTAATCGACTTTTTTTTTAAATTTTGCATCTATCAAAAAAACACGTCCGTATCCTTCTTAAAAATAGCGCTAATATTATCTGAAGGGAATACACGGTTTTCGATATTCCCGAAAAATGTAAAGCAAACAAATTTACAGTAAAAAAATATTAAAACTAGTATATTTTATGAAAAAGTCAAGTTATTTTTCGAATAGAAAATGTGTTTTTAAACTGAAAAAGTTATTTTGAAGTTAAAATTTTTCGAAATTAAACTTTTATCATTCTTGCCTTATTTTTGATAAGTAATTATTGGTGCAATGGCATATTATTGTGTCGTAAAAAGTTGCTTAAATGAAAATTATAGACTTGATCTATTGGTGGAAGAAAAGAAAGTTTCAAAGATATAAAACTACTTAGAAAACTGGTTAACAGTTTTAAGAATAACCCAAGCCTTTCACTAAGGGAACCCGCAGAAATATATGGATTTTCTCGTAGTTTTGTTAGCAAAAGTTACAAACAAACATGGTTTTCATTCTTTCAAAGCACAAAAAGTGCCCAACCGTTTAAAACTCAACAAAAAAGTGAAAAAACCCGCGGCAGAAAGTTGTATGACAATTTTGTTTCTAAAAATTTCTGTATTATTGAAGACGATGAAACTTACATCAAGTACGATCATCAACAAATTCCTGGTGCTGTTTATTATGTTGCCAAATGTAAAGGAAAAGCAGATGAGAAGTTTAAATACACGAAACATGACAAGTTTGCTAAAAAAGCTTTGATTTGGCAAGCTATTTGCAGTTGTGGCAAAAAATTAGCACCTTATATTTCTCAGTCCACACTGGTCAAATATATGTTAAAGAATGTTTAAAAAAACGCCTTTTACCTTTCATTAAATCATACAATAACAGACCTGTGTTCTGGCCTGATTTAGCTTCAATTCATTATTTTAAACTAGCTATGGAATGGTATAAAAAGAATAATGTGAAATTTGTGCCTAAAACAGAAAATCCTCCAAACCGCCCAGAATTGAGAGTTCTTGAAAAGTACTGGGCTATTATTAAAAGAAAAATGAAAAAAACAAAAACGCTTTGCAGAAACATTAAAGATATTAAAATATCATTTAAAAAAGAATTAAATAGTTTTGATTCTTATTCTGTGCGCAAGCTTATGGGTACCACTAAAGCAAAAGCTCGAAATTTTATTAGATTCCCACAGGAATAATTAATTTTTTTTAGTGTTTGATCTTCTTATATTATTGTATTAAAATTACTTGGTTGATAATAAAAATTGAGGAGTACTTTTTTTTAGTTGTTTTTCTACTTTCACATTTGTTTCGTGTACACGCTTTATATTGAATCATTTGTTTACTTTCTTTATAAAGAAAAAGTTCGTTTGCCCTGATTGTTTTAAATCCAAGTCTGTTAGGAATTTTTTAAAAAGTCTCCACAAAAGAGGGTGGGCAGGTTAAATACTTTAAAGCAAGCTTTGCTCTTAGTGGCATTTTGGTTTTGTGTGATTTCCACCACAACATAGGGTTGCTTTCTATGTAAATATGGTCTTCATTTGAGTAGAGTTGAATTTTGTTTAATAATGTTTCATTTGAAATTGAAGTTTGTGGTTGACCGGTTTGTTTAGAGTTAAATCCTAAAAGTTCTTCAAAGCAATTGTTAAAATCCATTTCAGCTATATCTTTGTATTCTTTTAGTACAGTACCATTATTTGCTTATTCTGAGCAAATAATTTTAATGTCACATGCTGCAGACTGATTATTTTCAGTAACTTTGATGCTTTTTATATTTTCATGGGTTTTAATAAGTTGAATGGTTATATTCTCAATACTTGTTTTAGCAGATAAGAAGACGTTTTCATTTTTAAACATTTGTAATTTGAATCTGGGATCAAAAATTGTTGGCAAGATGATATTATAGTTATCAGTATATTGTTTGAATCTATTCTCCATTTATTTAGTTAAATCAGTTAGTGTACCCTCCAGGCCCTTGAACTTGTCATCAATTAAAGCTTTATTAATGAAATGTTTCAAAAACTGTATCTGTGGTATAATATCTGAGACAATACAATTTCTTTCTCTCAAGCGAACTGTTGTTTTGTGGAATTTTTTTAGCAAATTACAAAATTGTCAAATAATTATCCATTTGTGTGCCTTTTATGAAGAAAGCATACCATTTTCAAGTGCATATATGGTTAGAGGTTTCCTTTGTTCATAAATTCGTTCTAACATATGGTAGGTACTATTCCACCTTAATGGAACATTTTGAATATGTTTGTGCTTAGGAACATTGTTTGCTTCTTGAAGAGCTTTAAGTTTATGGCAGGCTTGGGGAGAATGGCTGAAATACCCAACAATTAAATTGTAGTTTGCAATGACATTCTTAACTACTGTTTGTTCAAAAAGATACTTATTAATTACTAGCTGCAGTGTGTTGTAAAAAAAAAGGTATCACATAGGCTATCTTTAACAGCATTAACAATATTTGCGCCATTATCTCTAGCTATTAAGTGAATTTTTAAAGGTGATGTTTTAAATTCAGCCATAATATCAGTTCAGCAATATTTGCTGCTGTGTGGCTCCCAGGAAATGGAGATACTCTAAGTACAAAAGTTTTCTGATAAAATGTGTTGTCTAAACAGTGACCTGTCAGGCTCCTGAAGCTATCATTTGAACTACTGGCCCATACATCATTAGTAAAGCTTATGATTTCATTGTGTAATTTAAATTTCACCTTATCTATTATTGTTGAGTGAATTGATGGTAACACTGTATTGGTAAAATGTTTACGGCTGGGAATAACATACTTTGGTTTTAATTTTTTTATCAACCTTTTGAAACGTTAACCCACAACTATGGATAATGGCTAATTATCTAATGCAATCATTTCTGCAACTAAGTTGTGATTCTCTTGTGATGCAGTACTGTTTATATCCCAAACTTTCTTCAAATCTAAAGTTTCTTTCAATGTTTTCTGAGTTAATTGTACTTCACATACATCTGTAAACAAAAAACGCTAAAAATGTTAGTGTGAACATAGGAAAGCATGACACTCATTAATAAGTATTCAAATGTAATAGAACTTGATAAAGCGTTGTCACATATTTTCATTTTCTTGCTTGATAAGTGAGAAAATCCTTCAAAAACAGAATTCCTTTTCTCTCTGTGATTATTTCCTAATTTCCTCTTTCTTTTTGAGCTGTTCTTCTATTAACTTTTCTTTATGTAATACTTAAAGGTATTTAATCATATTGGTGGTGTTCCCTCCTCCAGCTTTTCCTCCTCTAGAAATCTTCTTATCACATAGCCTGCATTTAACTTTTGATATAAAATACTTTTATTTGTTAATGACATAATTAAATTAACAATGGTAAAATATATCTTACAAAACTATAACAAAACAAAATTCATAACAAATTTGTTTAATAACAAATTTATAATAAAAGTTATGAAAAATTTATTAAAATAGAGTTTTTTATTTACTAAATTACATCAAACTATTTTTCAAGAGTTGATCCCTCATTGGTGTAATGATTAATGCAAATTGCATTTATAAAAAATAAATTAATCAAGTTAATCAAATTAAACAGGTAATGGACATTTTATTATAATGATAAAAAGTAAAGTTTTTATTATAATCGATAAGTAAGGAACTAACCCCTTATAAAAGGTTTGGGTTGTAATTTTTTTATCGCATATCTATGTTATCAGTTTTTGTATCCTTTGTATTGTCAAATAAAAATTTTGATTTTTTTCTCACATTTTTAATATACACGTTAAAAAAAAATTACGTAAATAAATAACTGATTGATTATTGATAATGGACATCATGTAATAAAATTACAAATTATAAAAGATGTCAATAATATATTGCTTAAATATTTCGTTTTAATAAAATATATATATATATATATATATATATATATATATATATATATATATATATATATATATATATATATATATATATATATATATATATATATATTGAGAGAGAGAGAGAGAGAGAGAGAGAGAGAGAGAGAGAGAGAGAGAGAGAGAGAGAGAGAGAGAGAGAGAGAGAGAGTATATGTTACTATTACCTAAATTAGCTAAATGCTAATGTTTATAATATAATTTAATATTGCAGCTCTGAGTTTCATGTCTTACCACAATCATAAGCCAAATAGTAAAGGTTTTATTTTGCTACGATTTGTTTAATAGGCGTTACGTTTTATATTTGTATTTTGAATCATAACGTGACGGAAATTAATCAGTAGCTAGGTTAATAATGTTTTTAATTTGTTTTTAGTTAGCTAATAATTGTGAAATAGTTATATGTTTATTGTTTGTTAAAATATTTGTTTATGTAATAATGTGCATTATTTATATTTAAAAAAAATAAAAATTAAAAATGATATAAAATTATAAATAATATTATGAAACATGTTACAATAGTTGTGTATGTGAGTAATTTATTAGTTAGTCTAGAGATATATGGAGAAGATTAATATAGTTATTTTTAGTTTTTAGTTAGGTTTGTAACGAGCTTTGTAATTTTTTAATAAGGCTTTATTCTCATGACGGCACTTTGATATAATTTCGGTTCTTTTATTTAGCAGTTCCTCAGGTTTTGGATACGATATAATAGCAAATTTCTCATACAGACATAACAGGTACCTTTTGGAAACATTTGAGTAGGGGGGAACACACATGAGAATAGACCATGTTAGTATAGGGGTTTCGTTAATAGTGTTTTTTAAATCCTAGACTTAGTTTGATAGATCAGAAGACTTTTTGTATCTAATCTTAAATCAGTTAACTTCCTTGATGCCACTTTTAATTTAGTGCAAAACACCCATAAGCCTTTCAAAAAACCCAACGATCCTCTTCAATACATCCACACATCTTTTATTCACCCACCACAAATTATCAAATACTTACCTACTGCAATATTCAACAGACTTTAACAAAATTCCTCCAGCGAAGTTATATTTGATCAATCTAAAAACTAATACGAACAAGCACTTTCTTTAATGGATGACTGATAACCATCAAAAATGATCGTGTCAAATTGTAAGTGTTGAGAAAAATCAATGTATATCTAAAAAATTAAACTAAGTAACTCATCTTTTTTTCCAATTGCAGCACCACATTAACGCGTCCCCATCAGCAATCTTGATTGATATAGGCTCTTTCACTGGTGATACATTATTGAGTATGAATATTTTCAATGTTCACTTTTGTGCTAATCTCATGACACCTCCTTTAAATGAGGATGTTGAATATGGTGATAACTCTTATTGAAAGTAACTCTCCACTTCATTCTCTGGTTTTCTTTCAACAACAACAACCATTCTTAGAAAAAGTGATAATGGGTCGATTGTAATAATTTCGTCTTGAATAGTTACGCAGGAGTATAAGCTCTAGAGTGTTGTTATTTGATTTCGTTGTTTGAAAGAGTAGTATTTAAAGAGTAGTAATTTGTGCAGGTTTTACCATTCAACTCTTTGTGTATTGGTGCTCCTATCTCTTCTGATCAATCACAGGTAATATTTTTCTTTTCAACCAAACCTAGAGTCCAAACTAACAAGTAGATCTTCGACCATGAATGGGTAATGAGCCATAACCATGGCTCATAACCCATGAATGGGTTAAAAACCATAATTGAATGGTTGAAAACCATAATTGAATGGTTAAAAACCATAATTGAATGATTAAAAACCATAACTGAATGGTTAAAAACCATAACTGAATGGTTAAAAACCATAACTGAATGGTTAAAAACCATAACTGAATGGTTAAAAACCATAACTGAATGGTTAAAAACCATAACTGAATGGTTAAAAACCATAATTGAATGTAATGGATTAAAAACCATAATTGTATTTTTTTATAGTCGTCACTATCATGTTTCATTCTTCCAGGATACATTTCTTTATGTTTGCCAACATATTTATGCAGAGATGTTAGAGTGCTCATCGCATCACATGCTTCTGTGCATCGATGTAATGTTTTCGTCTACACCCTCAACACATTTTCAGTCAAGCCTTTACCAATACTCCACCTCAACCTTTCATCAGTGACTTCATCAGAGTCTGTTCAATTGCTAGATCAGTCCACATCCTTGACCATTTTTTTCGATTTTCTAACAGTGTGAATACCTGCCCTGTATTGTTGTTGCCATGTATTCTTGTTTCGATGTATTTTTGTTCTGTTTAGAAGGCATTAACGGTCTGAAGGTAAAGCCTGCACAATTTTGCATAGTAATTGTGACCTGTTGCAGCAAAAAGATTGAGCATGCACTTTGTTTCAGAAAAATGTAATGACCACTTACTTGTTCTCTCAGCTCTAATAAATTCTTGGACCACAGTTATGTATTACACATAATGTAATCATAAAGATGATGTTCGTGAGTTTAATGAAAGATAATCTTTTTTCTCTGTAAACCAGTTTAACAATTAACCGCCAAATTATTACTTTCTTGAACACAAGGGAAAAAATATATAAGTTTTTTGTTGAGACTATTTTGCATGCTATTATGTAAAGCTGCTGATCAAATATAGTGGATGGCATTGTAACTTTCACTTTTTTGTAGTGATTTATGTCGAAGCAAAGTAGTGAAAATAGGGCTGTCAAATCAATAGCGTGTAAATCAATCACAGGTAGTATAGCAATGTTAGATTTCTGTTTTACAATATTGTTTGTTTCAGAACTAATGTAGCCAGACCAACTTGGACATGGATTTTTGAAAAGGTAGCTAATGTTTCATAGAAGATCAACAAAAGGAGCTTGAATGTTTTCCTAAAATTAAATAAATCTTTAAATTAATATTAGTTTTTAAACTTTGAAGAGGTAAGTATTTTTTTAAATTGTAGTATGCATAACAAACCTGAATGACTAGTTTGAATATTGTTTTTTTTAATGAAGGTATGTCAGGTCTTTAGTACTGGCTAATGATTATCCCATCGTTTGACTTGTTATTTGACCAGTTCCTTTTTATTTCTAGGAATTATATTTCTTTTAAACAAAACGCCTGTAAATTTTCCATTTGCAATTGCAATTGACCCAAGTACATGGTGCGTATTTTTTCCATCAACAGTAGCAATATTATGGTCTGTATTGTCAGCTACAAACTGAAAAAAAAAGATTTCCTCTCCGGAGATGATCTCGTCGATAGCATCATGCCTTACAACATTCTGTTTGTAACGAATAACCTTAAAAAAATTACATAAACATTGGTATTGTTATCGACAGCAACAATTGGTTCAAACTGCAATGGCATAATAGACCTGAAACGTGCTCTAGAATATAAAGCTTGTACTATTAAAACCTGTTTTAAAGTGGCTTGAACTAGTTCATAAATAAAATAAAAACTTTTAATAATTAAGGTACATGGGTTTCTTCAATGTTTAGGATGTCCTCTTTGGAAGGATAAGCGTTCGAGTTGTGGTCATGATTCTTTATGATATTTTCAAAAGTTTTGCAGCTGTTAAAACAACACGCTCTCTCTCCTCGTTTACATTCGTGTTTTTTTCTTGGTACCATTTTTTACATAAATCCAATGGAATTATATTACTTCTATCTTCTCTTTTGACAAAGCGTAAAGACTCACTATAGATTTTCTTTAACTTTATTTTAGTCATTTTTGTTGAATAAACGTCATAATTAATTGACGTCATTTTTGAATGAAATTTTGACAACGTGTACAACTCTGTCTCCTTCTAACAATTCAAACATAGTATTAAACGATGTCATTTTGTTACTGCAAGTTGGACGTCAAGATGTTGAATATTTTGGTAAAGGGTTCTCGAAGGTGGCTCTACAGGATGCGTGATATCTGCGTTCTACTGCTACTAAATCATTCAGAATGATTAAACGTGCTTCTATAGTTTTAGCAAGGTGGCCCTCTCTATAGCGGCATATTTCAATGGTGGAAGAATATACGGCTGATTTCTTTGAACGTACTTCTTTAAAGTTGTGGCAATTTGGATTTTTTTTTTATAGATACAGTCACCGCCACAATGAAAACAGTGTTTTTTAAAATCAAACAGTTCCATTTTGGCTCTAGTAATATTCTCTGTCTCGATTTTAATTGATCTTTTTCGAGAGCGATTTAAAAAAAATTCTTTCAGGGTAAATGAGGACAAGTGTTTGGCTTTGTTCTTTTGTTCAGTTTAAGCTTATCAACTAAAGTATCTCAATTAAGCTTCACAGCATGCTCTATGATAGCAGTCAGGGGATGTTTTTTCTTGCTATAACCAGAATACTTTAAACCTACATGATTCAAAGGATTGTGTATTCATACACCTTCTCCTCATTTAACACATAACATTATTCCATTTGATATGTATGTTTGAATTTCACCTTTCATTATTATGTTTTCTTTAAATATAAAGACAGTCAACTCCACGAAATAGTTTTTATATCTAATGTAATATTTAATTTACAGCTGTTTCAAATACATTGAAAAATATAAGCATTTTTTATATTGTTTACCTAATAGCTACGATTTCAAAAAGAAATTCATTTTTATAATAAAACGAATACTTACGCTTTCAGAAATTTTTATTTCCTTTTGTTCAGTCATTTAATAACATCATAGCAACTGAATTACACTTTTTTATTAATGATGAAGCTATAATATCTAAGAACACTGTTTCATGATTACTAAATTTTTTTAATAAAATGAAAAAACCTACATTCACATTTTGATCCGACATTTTTTTTGCTTGACTCTAAAAAAGTGACAAGATACATCATTAGAAAACTAATAAAATTATCTTTCTAATAATATATAGTATGTCTCTATAAAGTTTTTTTCTAGCTGTTTCTATTTTCGGCCGAGTTCTACAATACTAGAACTAAATGCAAATACCTTGACATTAATGACATCAACTTGACATTAATGAACTAAACAAATCTATTAACCTTATACAGAAATTTACCACCATTTTAATATTTCTTCTATTTCATTTCACACCAATGATCTTTCCAGTTTTGTTAGCACCATTAATACTCCTCCCATGGTGATTAGAATTACCAAGCCTAATTTATACGCAGAGGATTCTAATATAACTGACATTAACATTAAAGGATATAACATTGAATATTTTCTAAAATTAGGAAGTGCGCTTCTTTAACTAAATCTTAATTACATAAGTCATAACACTATTTGTTATCTTAGTTCCTTAAATTGTGTGACCTTATTCAACTATAAAATTGGCTATTTATTTGGAATCAAAATCTACCTACCTCTTCTTTTTTCAACTTAGTTATAAGAAAGGCGTAATTATATTCTACTATCTGCTTGCAAATTTAAGTTATCTGTACCTAAATATTGAACTGCTCATTATGGCAACGAACCCATACAACATAAAAACATACAAACATGGAGCAATCTCCCTTCCAAACAAAATCTCTAAAACCATACTCACTGTGTTTGTGTGTGTGTGTGTGTGTGTGTGTGTGTGTGTGTGTGTGTGTGTGTGTGTTTAAATGTAACTTAAGAAGTTCTTTATATAATTGACTTTTTTAAAAATCATAAACTTTTATTTTTTTTATCAATGCATATTAATTTTATTGTTTTTACAGAAAATATTTCTAAAAAAGAGGTTGAAAGCATCGCATTGGTTTGGTATTGTTATGACAGTGGTAAATTAAAAAGGATTTTGATATTTCAAAGTAAAATAAAATTCTGTTAAAAAGTTTGTATAAAGAATGTTAAAAAGTCTGTTGTAAAATCTGTTATCTAAAATCAATTTTTTTTTCTGATTTTTTTCTTTCTTTATATATAACATAATAGTTTTTATAATAGTATTTAACTGAACATAACACTCAAGAATTTATTTATTTTTATTGAGAAAGATTAGATTAGAGATATTATTCTTTTCATATAAATTTTTGTCCAATTCATCCTTTGCACAAGTTTAAACGAAACCAACTTTTATTAAATTATTTTTAAACCATGTGAAATCGAAATAAAGTTCTGATAAACAAAATTCGCTTAATGGGAAAGTGCTACAAAATATTATAAATTATAAGTGTTTTATTTTTCGCAAAACCTATTTAATAGACTTATTTATTCTATTTTAATTTTTGCTGATAAAATAGTAAGATTTATTAACAAATTTTAAAGATAAAATTTACAATATTTTTTTTATATACATATGGGTGCTAAAAATATAAGATGATGTTTATATTAATGTGATCCTTATGTTTATTTTTATATCATTATGCTCCACACTAATGGTTCTAATATAACTTTAATATATAATACAAAACAGATGTTTGGTCTTTTTTTGTAGGAAAGATCTCAAAATCACACTTCACATTCACCCTGGTAATGCCCCATTATCCTTGTTTCTCTATAAGGCAGGCTTATGTTATGACGTTTGTGTTTCTGAATTACTTGGTTGAGATGAGTAAATGAGAAAAAAGTAGCCAAGTAGCCTTATGGAGGGATAACTATAATATTAGACTTTAATTAATTATCTATAGAACAGAAAGCTATATTTATATTGCAATAAATATTTAATAAAAAATTTTTTTGAACTATTTTTTATGTTTTAATAATTAATTTAGTCTGGTGTGAGCCTAGTTGGATATGCAAGCATGCGTAAACAAGGCAGTTCTGAAAATGAAAATGAGAAGTTGGTAGCTATAGGTAAGTTTCTTTTACATAAAAAAAAACACATTTTTATTCAAAGTACATTAAATATTTCTTTCAATTACATTTACTCTCTTAAAGAAAATATTTTCGACAGTAGATAAACTACGCTTGCTAACGAGAATGATTTTAAGTCCTCATGAGTTTAAGTCCTCTCGTGCTAACGAGAATGAGTTTAAGTCCTTCATGAGTTTAAGTCCTCTCGTAGGTTTCTTGCGAAGAAATATAATTAAAAATTTATTTGAATTTATTTTGGTGGATAATAATAACTATAACACAAGAATGCATTGGTTTTTAATATATTTTATAATATTTAATATATAGTATTTAATTTATAATATTTAATATATAGTATAATGATCAAAATAATATTTTCTTGGGTTTACTGCAGTTTTTGCTATTGTTGTTGCTAGTTATAACATCTTTACTTCTTTAAAGAGTATATAAAAGTAAATCAAAAAGCGCACTTCAAATAAGTTAAAAGGTTTTCTGACAGAAAAAGGATTTTTAGGTGCTCCAGTACTCAATTTGTACCTATATTTGTTGCAAAAAACACTTTTGGTGATTTTAGGTTTTTAGTAACGCTTTTTTAAATTTCAAAGTTTCAAAGTTGGAATTTCAAATTTAAATTTTTTCGTTTGTTTCAAAATTCATTTGATATTTGTACTCACAATCATTGAAATGAATTTTGTTTTGAAAAATTCATGATTTATATATACTTTTTCTTTTAAAAAATGCATAGTTTTATTGAAAAAATCGATGGAATCAATTACAGGATGCATTTAGATTGTCCAAATGTCACACACTTGCAATTATAACTATGGAACGGGATTTAAGCGTTCTAATCTCAAACTACCTGAAAGATAGAGTGCAAATTATATCTAGAGCCAATCAGTGGTTATTAACATTTATCAGCGAATCGACATTCACATCAATCAGAATAATAAGAAGGCTCAAATGTGTTTTGCACAGCAGAAGCTTATCTTTATGAAGCACACTTTATATTACATATATCCAGTCACATCTTGAATTTGCCGTTCAAGACGTGGCCTTGATTCATAAGTGACCAGGGTAGATACGCTTCTCATATCTAGCCTAGGCAAGTATGGACATAATGTTTCTTGAGGATGTTTTAGACTACGTTACCAAGAAAATATTTTTGATCAATATAATATCTGCAGGCACTCCTACTTACTATCCATAAAGAGCGCAGTATGAGAGGAAATTTTAATCTATTAATTGAAGATAATTAACACATAAAAAAAGTAAATTTTTTGATTCCACAGAATCAAATGATTTGGTGTAGCGGTCTATTGAAGTTTTCCCACAAAACAGGCAGAGGATACTCTTGCGTATTTATTTATTTATTATAGTTTTTTATTAACTTAATAAACATCAGCAATTGTGTTACATTTGATTATATAGAGTCTGTTTACATATCGACTTAAAATACAAAAATCAACCGTTACAGTGAATGACAGGCTTTAATAGACGCCATTTTATTGTTATTTTAGGTTGCAAAATGACAACATAGCATTTAACAACAATAACTGCGGCTAAAAGATCACGGTAAGGCTCTAAGCCATGTATCATTCCTCTTTGAAAGCAGTGAATGTGACACTAGTTATAATAGTCACAAACTTCTACAAACTTTATTCAAGCTTCATCAAGACCAAATGACTTAAGTAATCCAAGAACATAATTTCAATTCCAAAAGTAGCGAGTGGTTTTAGACTTTAGAAGTCAACCTTTCTAATCAAAACGCTATGTTTGTAGTGACTTTAGTTGCCAAAGCCTATGAGCATTCCTCTAATGACCCAGCACTGTGTTGTATCACAATCAGAAGATCTAGAATTATAACTCACAGACTGGTGAGTTAGTTGTGTACTTTAGGATTGGCAAACTAATTACCCGATATTCAGGTACAAAAAAAGCTGTAGATCGAATGGACGTGGTTGTAGCAGGAGATTGAATTGAAAAGCCGTTGGCGATTCCTAATATGGAAAGAGGGAATCAAAACAAAATAAACAAAGCTAATGATTGTATAAAAGTTTTAAATGTGGATTTGATAACACTTCCCCCCTCCCCCAATATCGGCATTCACAAGAGAACTTATGCCCTCCTCGCAAACTGAAAAACAAAATTACTCGCCAGATAAAAACAAACACATCACCAGCCAAGAATAGATTATCGCAAACTGCTTCGATTTCGTAAAAAATTTGATGACGTTTTGTCTGCTGCAAATGTATCTAAATTGAGTAGTTGCTAAATATATGCAACCTCCTGCTTCCAAGGAACCAGAGAGCCCTGCATACGATGAAGTTTAAGAATCCAAACTTCAATAAGTTAGAGACATTATGACCAAGAGGACTAATTGTACTTTTCAATTAATGAGTACAACAAGGATAGAACAGTCCAAACATTTTTTTTTTTTGTTGTTGTTTGTTTTGTTTTGTACTTTTTATTACATTTTAAATAAGCAATTTGTTACAATGTTTAAAATATATTTACATAATAATAAAAAAGTATATATATATATATATATATATATATATGTAATGATCGTTATTAAATTATAAAAGAACGCAGGAACTCGTAGAAGACCATACGGTCTTGTCGTTGAGTACCGCTAAGAAATTATCGTGTTAAAATTTATAAGGTATTTACAAGATAAAAAATAAGTTAACGAAGTAAAAAACTTGAAATATTCCGTTACAAATACAAGATACATTATTACATATTAAAGTTTTATTGATACATATATAATTTTTACAAATTATTTTCATTTCAAATAATAGTGGCTTGACGTGCTACATACTTCTGCTGAATATAAAGAGGTTTAAGTTTGTTTTTCTTAGTACTACCCCAAGCAATGTTTGCATAGTTTATGTGACAATGAATAAATGAGTGATATACAGGGTGTTCGGGATAAATTTGACATATTTATACTTGATTATATTTTTTTGTAGATTAGAAGTATTAATACACACTACAGGTCATTTAAAAGTTTGAACCCTTCTTCATTCATATACAAGATGTCAGAAAAGATGGATGACTGGAGCCCACCTGAATCATGGAATGCTTGTATGAGTAGTAGCAAAGGTCTTCATTGAGTGCAAGCTTCATAGTAGAGGATGCAACATTCATTTCATATGACAAAGCCCGAATTCCAATGACAGGGTTTTTCAACACCTGTTCCTGCAGACTTGCGAGGAATTCTGCTGTACGAACGCAATCAGATTGTCTGCTAGGGATCTTTCTTCTTACTACATCCTTGTAGTCACCATTGCAAGTCTCTAGTTCATACCTGATTGTTTTTACTGTGTTCAGGGAGCATTGGGCAGCAGTCATAATATCCTTATTTTGATGGCCGGCACGAATCATCATGATGCAAGTTATTCTCTTCCATGATTCAGGTGGGTTCCAGTCATCCATCCTTTCTGACATATTGTATATGAATGAAGAAGGGTTTAAACTTTTAAATGACCTGTAGTGTGTATTAATACCTCTAATCTACAAAAAAATATAATCAATTATAAATATGTCAAATTTATCCCGAACACCCTGTAATTGTACTCAAGTATGTTTATTTAAAATATTTCTTGCTTTGAACAATATTCCTATACGTTTTGAAATGTTACTTAATAAGTTTTTAATGTGATTTTTCCATGTAAGATTTTCATGTATACAAACACCTAGAAAGTTGGTTATTGTTACTAGGGTTAGGACTATTGTAATTGTAATTGTAAAAATTAAATACAATTACACATTACAATACAATAATATTGTATTGTAATATTACAGAAACAATAAAAAAATTTTATTTTGGTGTTGTACTGCTGCGATGAAAAACAATTACAATAAGTATTGTATTGTTTTTTTTCTAACAATACAATAAAATTCGAGAAGTATTGTATTGCATTGTTTTAATGAAATAAAATTACAATATCTATTGTATTGTTTTGATGAAAACAATTACAATAACTATTGTAATGTATTACTTTACATTAAAGTAGAAAAGCTAACGTATTTTAACGTATTTATATTCATCTCTCACGGACTTACTATTATTTTTGCTAATTTTTATTTACGGATTTGCAATATATTGCAAATTTTATTTTTACATATTTAGATTTCGCATCACCTATCTTATTATTAATTTGATGAACATTCTGTAGTTTATTATTGTAAAATATTCTCTAATTTTTAAACTTAAAGAAAACTATTAACTTCATTTTTATTATTTATTTTACCTTTCTAAAGACGTATTTTATGTTGAATCGCTGTCTAAGGTCTGCCGAATCCCTTTCATTTGCAGATAAAATGGTGGTTCCCTTTTTTTGATCCCGTTAACTTTTGATTTTCAATATTTAAAGTTGCCCGATTTACCATTCTGGCACACCTTCCCCTCCCATTATGTTTCAGTAAAATAGAATCAATCATTAAATATTAGTTGAACCCTATTTCAAGGGTACAAGGGTATATAGTTGGCAACTGGACTATTAAAGCATTATTAAATTTAAACACTAAAATATTTTTTTTTATTACAATAACGATATATTGTTATTGTATTACAAAGACAATTACAATGCAATATTTATTGTTATTGTAGTGGGTCATTACAATACATATTTTTTTTAGATATTGTTATTGTTTTATAAAGATTAATTGCAATACAATATTTATGGTTATTGTATTACAGAATTACAGTAGTTGTAAATCACAAGCATTGTTATTGTTTCTAAATTAAGTTAATACAATAACAATAATTATTGTTACTGTTATTGTTTTCATTACAATTACAATAGTCCTAACCCTAATTGTTACTTGTTTAATTTGTATATTGTCAATAACAAGATGAGGCTTGTTAATTGGCTGTTTATGTTTTTGATAAGAGGTTAATAAAGAATCCATTTAGTTTTATCAATGTTAAGAGATAATTTGTTTGTTAGATATTTTAATTAACTCGATGTTCACGCAATAAAATTGAGTAGGAATGCTTTTGTGTGACATAAATAAATTAGTGTCATTAGCAAATGTAATTGTTATTAAACCGAGGTATTAGTGTAGATCATTAGTATAAATAAGGAAAACAAGAGGTCCTAATATGAATCCTTGAGAAACTCCACATTTAATATTTAATAAATTTGATGAAAATGTTTTATAGGCGTAAACAAATTGTTTACGATTAGTTAAATAACTTTTCAACAATTTTAAAACATTGCCTGTTTTACCATAATACTTTTTTAGCAAGAACTTTATGATCAATGGTATCAAACTTGTTTTTGATACCGTTGATCATAAAGTTGAATTGTTTTTAAATAATTCAATTAAATCCATTTGCATGTTATATAATAATTTGTTTGATAAAAGGTGATGGTATATTTAGTTGTTCAAAATTCTTTCTAAAATTTTAGAAAAAACAGAGAGGATAGAAATTGGACGATAGTTTTTACACAACCTTTTTCTCTTTCTTTAAATATAGGAATAGTTTTGATATTTTTAAATCATTAGGAAAAACTCCCTGAATAATAGAGCATTTAAAAATTCGGAAAAGTATGTCTTTTAAAACATCAAAACAATTTATAATAACATTTCCATTGACATCATCCTGGACCAACTGCTTTATTTGACTTTAACAATTTAAAAGCACTTTTAAACTCTTCAAAAGTCAAATTAAAAAAATTTAAGGTTCGAGTTTAGAGGGTCATATGTTGCCTATAATAATTTTTCAGGTTTTGGAATTTTTTCGGCTAGGTTTGGTCCTACAGATACAAAATATCTATGAAGTTTCGAAGCAATTGTTTTTTGATCTGGAAAAAAATTATCATCTACTTTAATAACTGAGGGCAAAGATTGCGATATTCTTTTAGTGTTACCAGTAATTTTGTTTATTAGTTGTCAAGTGCGTTTTGAGTTTAAATAGCATTTTTCAAGTAAATTAGTTTAGTTTATTGATTTTAAAATTTTCCTCAGGCGTTCGAATTGTCTCACGTAATTTTTATAAATGGTCTTACTCTCAGTTGTTTTTGATTTTAACCATTAATATAAAGTTTTTGTTAATTTTAGAAGGTATTAGAATACCCTTAGTAATGCATGGCGATTTAATTTTTTTATGTTTAGAATTTATTTATACTTTGGGAAAATTGATGTCATGAATTTCATAAAAAATTTAAAAAAAAGATTTGTAAATTAAGTTAATGTCTTCAGAAAAGTTAATAATGACCCAATTGACTAAAGAAAGTTGATATTTAAAAGATTCTAGCTTTTTATCATAAAAAATTCGTTTTTTAAGTAATTTTTTTTCATTATATAGAGTTTTCGCATAAATATGTATTGAAAAGAAAATAGGGAAATGATCAGATATGTCATTTTTAATAACGCATTTTTTAAGCGAATTATTTAAAAAATCATTGGATATAATGTTATTAATGAAAGAAGTTGTTGTTTGAGTAAATCTAGTTGGTTTGTTTATTAGAGGAACTGCTTCATTTTCAAATAGGCCATTATAAAACCCATTAGTGTCTTTTCTGACGTGATACTCAAAGCAATTTAAATTCAGATTACTTAATATGTAGAGTAATTTCTTTTCGTGGTTACTTTTATTTATAATATCATCGTGTAAAAATGTAGTAAATGTAATAACTTCGTCAGTAGGTGGGCGATAACAACAGCTAATCACAATGTTTTTAGTTTTATTGATCAATATTTCAATCTTTAAAACCTTTATATTGTCGTCAAAAATACTCATGTCATGCCAAATATAATACCGTAGGTTTTCTATTATATAAATAATTAAACCTTCGCCGCGTTTATTTGTTTTCCGCCCTAATGAAATCAAATTATAGTCCGGTATTTTAAAATTATTATCTAAATTTGAGTTTTTTAAAACTTTTTATATTTATATGAATTGCAATAAATTTATCACGCTCAAGAAATTCTTTTCTTTCAAAATTATAAAAAAAGCTGCAGTTGTTTTGTAAAGCATCTGTTTCACTAAAATAACTTTGATCCGGATCAGACTCTTTGTTAAGTATAAAATCATTAAATTTAAAATTATCAAAATTCTAAGAGCGATTTGAATCCATTTTAGTATTTAAAAGAAATAAAAAAAAAAGTAATAAAGATAAAATCAATAACTCTAAGGTAAATGAATTTCTCAAAAGTGGCGCGTTACAAGTTTATTATATACAACCTTAGCATATTTACCTTGAACTCTCAAATCTATTACTTCTTAAAATAACTTTTTTCGCAATTCTAAAGTTCTTTCGCTGTAGTCTTCGTTTACGTAAAATTGATCGTTTCACAGTTTTAACTGAACATAGTTATCCAACGCAGTTTTCTTGTCTTTGTAGTTTAAAAATTTAAATATTATGGATCTGTTGTAATTTTTTATCATCGCTACTTCTTTTCCCCGTCCAGTGCGCCCGTTCAATTTTAACGTTACCTTTAAAACCAAGTTTTGTCTTTAATACATTTTAAATCTTTTCCTCGCTCAATTCCCACGTTTCATTTTTGTCCTCTGCTCCTGTCTTCCAACTCAGCTAGTTTAACATTGACAGCAACGTTTGTTATATCATTTTGGTTTGATGATAAGTTTGGCTTTTCTTTCATTGCAGAAAGTTCTTGAACAAATAATTCATATTTCTCGCTAAGAAACTCCCTCGATTTCCTTAGTTCATTAGTTTCTTTTTTTAGTTTTGTATTTTCTTATTGAAAACTTAATAGCTTAATTTCCACTTTATCAAACTTCTCGTTAAATATTTTTAATAAAGTATTCTCATGAATATCTAACAGATCATTAATTTGAGAAACAGTAAATTTAGCCATTTTTAATTATGTTTACAAAAGCACGTCCGTTCGTATACATATATACATATATACATATATATATATATATATATATATATATATATATATATATATATATATATATATATATATATATATATATATATATATATATATATATATATATATATATATATATATATATATATATATATATATATATATATTTATATGTATATACCCAGCAAGCATTTCAACGTTGATTCAACGTCGATAACGCGTTGATTTATTGACGTTGATTTTAGCGTTGAAATGGAAACAAAATATCGACGTTGAAATATCAACATTGATTCAACGTCATTAAATTAACGTTGTACTGACGTTGATTTACAAACGTTGATTTGGAAACAAGAAATCGACGTTGAAATATCAACATTGATTCAACGTCAATAAATTAACATTGAACTGATGTTGATTTATAAACATTGATTTAAGCGTTGATTTGAAAACAAGAAATTGACGTTCTAATATCTACATCGATTCAACGTCAAAAAAACAACGTTGAAACATAACACTTTAAAAAGTTTACTAAAATGTATATGTTAAAGTTTTTTACAAAGGAGAATTTCTTTTTCTTTTTTGAAACTACTTTCGCTTTCACTTGACTCAACGTTATCGTCTACTACGAATTCATCTTGATTTTTTTCTTTATCACTTTTGTGTCTTCATCGTCTATTTCGTGGTTGTCAGATTTCCGTTTACCTCCATTCAAACGATAAGGTGCATACTTTAGGCAAGAGGCTATAAATAATCTAGTTCTTTGTCTGTTGCCTTAGGCTCAAAGCGCTTAATCGATTCTAAAAAATAAACGCAAAAACATTCAAATTTGGTCAAGTGAATAAAATTGTATAGAAAGGAGGAAAGAATATCTTCAATTTACATTATTTCATAAGAATACATGAAGTTTACAATTTTAATGTAACCTAATATATTTTATTTTTTGAGTTTTTATATCTATTTTTTGTGAATTCAACTAAACTCATTTATTTTTAACAGGCAGCCATTAAAAAGAAATGTAAATATATAAAAATATATAGATCAACATCTTTTCCAATTTTCAACACTTAAAATTAAAATTATAGCTACCAATTACTGTTTTGTAAACATTTAACCATTCTGGTTTCATTAATTGTGTGTAACTTTTTAGATATTTCGCTTATTTGCAAAGTTATTTGGACCAACCTCCGTAATACTATATGTTGAAATCCTGAGTTTGAAAACAGAAAGTACTTTATAAATATAACTAACATATATATATATATATATATATATATATATATATATATATTTATATATATATATATTATATATATACATAAAATATAGTATATATATATAAATATAAATATATATGTATATATATAAAAAGATATATAACTATGTATATATATATATATATATATATATATATATATATATATAAACATATAAATATTTTATATGTATATATATATATACATATATTATAGTATATATTACATCTATATAATACATATATTATAGTATATATTACATATATATACATAATATATACTATATTATATATATATAATATATATACTATATTAAATGATTTACTTGAATGAATGTTGCATACAAAACAACAGCAAGTTAAAGGACAGCTAAAACTCACAAATGATATAGTAAAGAAACCTACCATTATCTTTTATTATTAAATATTCACTGTATATGACACAAAGTCAGCCATGCTATACATACAGTCTGTTCAACTGACTAGAGGCAACCTGCTAACTGTTTTAGAAAACAAATAATTTTACTCCACTTCAGATACTCCTGGTAACATTACAGTCACTTGACATATTCACAGCTAATCTTAAAACTTATTCAAAATACAAAATTCCATATAATTTTAGAATATGAGTTGTGAAATATTTATACAGATTATTGGTTTGTTAACTAAATATACAAGTTATTGTTACTATATTGGTGTAATTCTATTTAAATTTTCCAGATTATCAAGTTGCAATAGTTTGTTATTTTTAAAATACATGTTATCGGACTTCTAGTATTCACGTCTAGCTTACGTTACACTAGTTTTAATGACTTTCAACCAATTTTATTCTAACAACTCATATCATCAAGACATTATAATACAGTAGACACACTCAAGAACACTGCATTGACTGTCTACATTACATACACATCTATAAGACTCAAAACAGTTCACAACTCTCACTGACCCTCGTTAAACTGCAACAAAGCACTGCACTTATCGACACTTATGTCAAAAAAGTGACTTACAATTGTATGCAAGTTGTACTGAGCCCCACTAAGTGTCCTCTGGTCCCAGTGTCAATTCAGAAGGCTGTGGCAATTGCCCTGACAGGATACTCCAAGAATAGTCCTTTTGGGATAACAGAATGGGATACCTTAACAAAATACTCTGGTGTAGACCCAGAGTGGAACTTCTTTTGGGATGTCGGTTTTAGGCAAAAGCTGGAGGTCTTCTTGTGTTCATACTGTACCATAAGGCGCAAACCCATACGGTACTCAAGACGTCTATGACACACTTATATTAATAATGTATGTTTACCACCCTAATAATACAGACCACATAATAACTACTTATAAAACGAATACCCCATCACTGATACTGTATACACTCACACTTATGCTGTACACTAACAAAAACTTAGGAGAACAACAGAAAATGACTCTTACATATCTCGACAATTGTTTATTGTTATTTTTTGTTTTTACAACATTTTACTTATCATTTTTTTAGTATTTTTCTACTTTGAGGCTCTTTTTTTCCACTGGACATCTGTTCTTTTGTACTTTTATCTCACTCTGCTAAACTCTTTTTAACTTATTATTCATCTCTAAGGCGTTCACTGCTTGGTGCAGCTTCACAAAAATGCATTGCATTTACAACATAATAATGTTTGTCAGGAGTTTTGATTTCATTTTGTAATAAAATTGATAACAAAATTTCGTTTACAAAATCAAACATAAAGCTCTCTTCAGAAGAAGGTTTGCTCTTTCAAAATGGTTGAATACTTGAAAATGAGCAAAGTATGGGCCATAAAGCGACTGAAGTACTTTTAAATAATGGCATACCATCAACATTCACAACTAATTCAATTTTCTCCAGATCTGGAAATTTACTTTAATGTTTTAAAATATTAGTTTCCAAACCATAATAAATGTAATCGCCACCACACTTATTCTGCAGAGGAATGTTACATGGAGTTTTCAATAATTGGAAGTTCCGCACGGCCATTGTTTCTCAAAATAAAAAGAAGTTGATTCGATGCAGAATAAGAAGTTTGGTTCACAACAACCCATTCCGATAATTTTTCACGAAGATTTTCATTTACTGTATTTTTTTATGTCATTTATATCTGATTCTGATTCTTGTGTCTTGAATCATGGAAACATTTATATCTATACGTTTCCATGATTCAAGACACAAGAATCAGAACTATCCAAGTCAAGATTGGAATCTGAGTCAAAATCTGTTTCTTCAACACCTTTAAGTTTTTCCTCAATTGATTCTTCTAAAACAACTCTATATTCTGAAATAAATATTTATTGTTTACTTGTTTTTGTTGTATTATCTGTCTCAGTAAATAAATCAATTACTATTTTATTCATTTTTCTCCATTACATATTCTGTGATGACATATCAACTGATTACTTTTATTTCTATAAATAAATATATTATCAGGTTAGCCAAGAATATATTTTATATAGCGTTTTCGCAATATTGGGAATAATATTGTTATTGTTCTACTAAATATTAAAATTTTTTTATAAAATTGTCACACACATATATATATATATATATATATATATATATATATATATATATATATATATATATATATATATATATATATATATAAATATAAGTAAAAATTTCACGTTCATATATTCAACAGTGCTCGATGAATGATTTCAGAGCTATATAACTTATATAGCAAACTTATATTATTAATATAAGTTTATTTTATATTATTAATATAAGTTATATATTAATATAAATACAAACTTATATTATTAATATAAGTTTGTATAAGAGATTAAATAAAAATAACTAAATAATTTTTTTACAACTTAAAGTTGTAAGCAGAGTCTTAAATGTAATTTACAAATGTATAGTGTCAGCCCCAAACAAAAGTATATATTGGACTATTAGAAAGAGAATGGAAAAAGAGATGGCCAAACCACAAACAATCATTTGTAAACAGAAAACTACAAAATTCAACCACCCTTTCCAAATACAAATGGAACTTAAAAGAAAACCTTAAAATAACACCCAGTTTATATTTGTAACTAATTAGTTACAAAAAATAAAAAAATGTATTTTTGTAATTGAAGCTGCGTAAAACAATGTTTCGTAAGAAAAAGAGAATTCTTTTCAATAATCATTAATAATATTAAAATTGAAGAATTTTACTTCCAGCCAGGAGAATCAAAAACGAAAATTATAAACTAAAAAATCTTTAATTATTACCCATAAATGAAAAACATGTATGTAATGTTGTAAATACTACCACTTTTAAATAAAATACAATTAAAAATAGCACATTTCTGCGAGTGATTAGCCATCTTTATTTTAATAAGAAGTCTTATTTGTCTCGATATCAAAACGAAAGTAAAAAGACGTGTTGATTTAACTTTGATTAAACTTTGATTAAATCAACATTAGTTTATTAACAATAAATCAACGTGGAATAAACGTTGAAAATTCTGACGTTGAGGTTTCCACCTCGATAAGACGTTGAATCAACGACTTTTTCTTCAACGTTAGTTTATCAACTACAAATCAACGTGAAATAGACGTTGAAACTTCTGACGTTAACATTTCAACCACCGTAAGACGTTGACATGACGTCGTTTGCTTGCTGGGTATATATGTATATATGTATATATATATATGTATATATATATATATATATATATATATATATATATATATATATGTGTATATATATATATATATATATATATATATGTATATATATACTAGGCTTATGACTTTTTTTCAACCTCATACTTCGGTAAAGTAGTTCGATGAGCTTTTACCTAAAAAGCACGAAATGAACTATTAATTGTATATTTTAAAAAGTTGCCCCGCCATTAAAAAATCAATTTTGACACAAGTACTATTATGTATTACATTTTAGTATTTATGTCAAAATCGATTTTTTAATGGCTGGGTGAACTTTTTTCATAAGGTATGCAATTAATAGTTCATTATGTGCTTTTTAAGTAAAAGTTTATCAAACTACAGAACAGGAGCATGGGATGAAAAAAAGTTATTACTCTAATATATATATATATATTTATATATATATATATATATATATATATATATATATATATATATATATATATATATATATATATATATATATATATATATATTAGGGTGTTCCAAAAAACCAAAGTTTAAAAATGCTGATCTCCCTGGGTTTTTCTGGTGATGGGTAGCAAAAATCCTAAATTTCAAATTTCAGACCAAGTTGCTACCCCTAACCCTTGTCCCAAGTCCCCAAAAAAGTGACTTATATTTGGTTTTTTCAAAGATATTAAATTATTTTTAGCCTACAATTTTTTTTAAGTAAACAAGCACAATAAACTCACTTTTAACTTTTATTTTACATATATTTTCAGAAAAAAAAATCATAGCCATGATATCAAGTTTAAAATGGGAACTAATTTATCATAAATATTACTAATTTTTCAAGTTTATTGGTATTTCTCACATATGCATTATTATTGGTATTTCTTATATTAGTCAAAGTTATCAAAATTATTTTCATTAAATCTATCATTAAATCTATCAATTATAATAATATTATAATAATAATATAATAATAGTAAATTATAATAATAAAATTATAATATTAAAAAAATAAAATGAATTTATCAAAATTAATCTCATCAAATTTATAAAAAAAAATCTCATTAAATCTATCAAAAATAATCTCATTAAAAAAACATCACATTTTTTAACTTATTTTATGTTTGAATATATAGGAATACACAAAGCTATTACAAATTGAAAAGTTTGTTTAACGATTATTTAGAGTTTCCATTCTAAAAACGATAAAAAAATTTCTGTGGTTTTCAACTACTTGTAACAAACTTTGTTTGCTTTTTTCATCTTTTGTGAGAGTAAATGAAAAGTCTTGCATCAATTTTACATCTCACTAAGGAACATTATTAACAGCTATAGTAGTTTTTTAAAAGTTCGTTGCTTTAAGATTTTGAGGTGCTTTCTGATAATTCCTTATGATGACTTTGAAGTCCTGCAACTCATTGAAAAGCTTCAAGTCATTAAAAAGAGCGTCAACTCCAAGGGGGCATGTTATCTAATGCTCGACATACACAAGAACATTAAAAAGACATGCATCTCACAGATTCACATTTGTTAGTTCGTTTTAGTCCATAGATCTTTAAAAAGGTACATTTTAGCAGCGTATATTACCGACGACATTCATTATGCATGATAAAAAGCCCAAACCTTGCACCAATGTTTACCTTTATTTGGAATGTGCATCCCTTGTAATCATTTCTTAGTTCGATATTCTTATTCTTGAGCTGCTCTTTGAATATAGAAACTGCAGAGTTTTGCTGTAGTTTCATATATCTGACTTTAACATTGAGGCATTTGAAGTCATCCTTGTCCAAGATAGAGTTCCAATTTTCCTGGAACTCTTTAAAGTATTCATTATTTTGGGCTGTGATTAGGTTCAAATAGCGCTTGCCAGGCTGCGCTCAGCAGTCATTCCAGTATGCGATGTCTGCATGCAAAAGAAAACAACTTTATTTCTCAAAGAGTTTCAATTTTTTCGCATGCACCATTCTGTCACACTGAGTTTGAAGCAGTTGTGTCAAAAGACAATCCAACTATATTATCTGCTAAATCCTACTGCTTTACAAAAGAAAATGTAGCTGTGGCTTGACTAGACTCAGTGCTATCCGCTACTTTTGGAACGCCTAACAATTTACCTTGTTCGAAGCCTGGAGTTACTGACACTAATATTGCTTGTCAATCAGACCGTTACTCGTGAGGGTCCTCCATCACTTTTCCATCCCAGTGCGAAACACAAAATTCAGGAGCCACAAACGATAATTTTATTTCATCTTCCATTATGGGCCTATTTCATTGACAATATCGATAACACAAAGTTTTCGATATAGCCACAAAGTCTAAATCAACTCCGCTACTTTTTAGTATCGCAGTTGTAATCTCTGTTGCTTGATTGAGGGATAGATTGAAGCGGTCAGCCATTCAACAAACCTTAACTTTTAAAGGACTAGTAGGTGATCTTACAATCAGTTTGTTTTTCGGCATCTTTAGGGGAAAAAAATTCTTCATCTGTATAATCTAGGTCATCTTCTCTGAAATATTCTAAAATCACCACTGTTGATTGCTTTATAACTTTTTTTATGCCGTGCTTTTCACATGATTGTTTCTTTATTTTTATAACTTTTCAATTTTCTTGTATAATCTTTGTCAACAGAGCCTAAAACGACTATTTTACCATTCTTTGAAGAATCTAAAAACATTAAGTCTTCTACTTTTTTTTATGTTCCTTTATTTTTCACACTTAACAATATCAGCTGCTTCTTGATGTGCAGTATAAAAAAACTCTTCTAGTCAGTTTAAAAACATCTGTGATTTTTCATCAATTTTACCTTTATGCTTGGTTAAGGTTCTATATGATTTATACAAGTTTGTAAGTTTCTGTTTCACTTTGTCTTTCCCCTGTGTTTCGACTCCTATTTTATTCCTTATAGTACACAGCTCGTCAGTTATCTTACTGTTTATCAGAATAGCTATTATACCTTTAGTAACAGTATCTGCTTTTCCGTCTTGTAAGTCTATAAGATCTAATAGATATTTATAACTTAACTTCCCTTTACTCATTCTTCAACAATAACAATTGATATTCTTGGTGGCTAATATTTTTACTATCAAAGTTGACTAAGAAGATTTCTAACTGCTATATTCTCTACATTTATTTTTTGCGCTTAAAAACTTTATTAATAGTTAATCTGAATATACCGGACTGTGAAGGTTTCTGAATGTGGATTGTATTTTGAGATAAATTTTGACAAATGCTTGCTGCTTTACTGGTTGATAACTTTGAAGATGTTACTAATTTGGTTACAGTTTTGGCTTTGCTGTAGTTCTTGGCGGTACTTGTGGACTGTTCCTCTCAATCTTCAGACTCTTAATACTCTGCCTCAAAATCAGATTTAGAAGTTGACGATGTTCCTCTTCCGATAATGTTGTTGAAGTAGGTTTAAAGAACATTTTTTGTCCTCTTTCAGATAGTTTAGATAGCCCAGTTTTATACTTATTAATTGCTTTAAATTTAAAGATGATGCAATCTTTTGTCCTCACTGCAGAGCTAATTAATTTTTTTGGAACATCAAAAACTTTATTCAATGGATCGTATTTTATTTGTTTTACTCATTTATTGCACGTTTTCAGCACTTGATCCAGTTTTGCCTGTACACCTTGAGTTGATAAAGGTGGAAAATTCAACTTCTTTTGACTAATACTTGTTATTTCCTTTTTAACTTCCTTTATGCGTTCTTGTCCCCCTTAAATAGATTATTTCAGAAACAGATAGAGCCAACAGTTTGAATTTTGAGTGGTACCCTATTGTTATTTTTTAGTGTTTGTTCTTTTAGTAAAAAACTTTTTTTTTCCAATGTAAATTTCAAAATTGTACAAGATTCTACTTCCACATAGTCTTGTTTTTTTAGTAGTAAAAGCACGACCACCCTAATATATATATATATATATATATATATATATATATATATATATATATATATATATATATATATATATATATATATATATATATATATATATATATATATATATATATATATATATATATATTAGGGTGGGGCAAAAGATAACAAATTTTCCAGTTAGGGTCTGAGACAAATGAAAATCAGTGCTTCATATGAAAGTAAATATTACACAGAAAACTGATTTATAATATAAATCATTGTTTTCTAGCAACTTAGTCTGCAAATTATCGCACTTTCGAACCTTTCTCGCGTATAGGTCTCGCGTCTAGTTCCACATCTTCTTAAAAAAATAAAGCAAGTAACCAACATGGCATGCATTACAAATATTAAGCATACAAGTGTTAAGTATAAGAGTCTTACTTATGGTAGGAAATCAGCTTTAGCTTCTAAACTAGGCAAGTCTATTCTCGATTTCTTTATTTGAATGATAACACCATGGCGTGAATCGTGTCCGTAAACTTTACCGCAGACCGCCGATATATCTTTGATATTTCCCTCAACATCTTGCGAATGACATGAAAAAATAGGTAGAATTACTTTTGAATGACTAACAATTGTTTCTGACGTGATATTATCCAGAAGTGGAGGTGAAGCAAAGATGGCTTTGTTCCAATCGATCATGTCTAAGTATGACCTGCACGTGAAGTTAATTTTGATCAAGCTTTTGTCAAAACAACGAATTCTACCATTGGAATGTTCACTACGAGCATGCAGAATTTTTTCACAAGCGAATTTTCTGATATTTCCATCATCATCACCAACAGCTGCCACCAAGATGTTTTCCGGATGGCAAAAGTAGCTGTTGTTTTTCAATACTGGCGCAACAATCTCCTAATAAGGCTTGCCAAGTTTCTGGTAAAGCGACAACATGAAGAAGAAATTCTTGGCACCATCTTGGCATGTCGGATGAGATTTGATATGAAACCATGACGGTGCATAGAAGTTCAGTATGAATGAAATTATACATATTTTAAGCAGGTTTTAACAGACATATTTTAAGCAGGTACACCTGATTAACATTACGGTCTCATCAACCTCAGCAACGCAACCTGATACAGGAGATAAATCAATTATAGGTTTATGTTGAGGATCAAATTCCATCACGCCTGCTAATTGTCCTTTGGAAGTTCTGGAACCAGTAGATTTCCCATCAATAACTTCTATTCGTTTTCTCAAAGGCAATTCATTTGTATGCAGCGTACAAACTAACCATTGAAGTGGTTTTTGTAGATATTGTTCAATTTTTCGGATTATGTCATTACTTTTTCCTACATTAACATTGGTTCCATCGCAAACGAGTGCTCTTAAACTTGTTTCTGATTTAGTACTTCAAACAACCGATAAAATTTCTTTTGAAATGTCGTCAGATCTGCCTGATGCTGGAACAACATGTATAATGTTCTTCTTTTAACATAAGTCGAGTCGATCCTTCACGTGTAAGAGTAACATCAATCTTACCATCAAAACCAAGACAAACAATTTCTTGATTTTCCTCTGCATGACTCACAACTGACTTCTTCCGTTATGTCGATCTTTGAAGGCGTAGTTTGCTGCAATGTATAGCATTTTTAGGGAAAAGAAATCCGAGGTTTTTCAAGGTAGAATTCACAATTAAACAGACATCTCGATTGCTACTTTTAGAGCGATCAATAGCTTCACACAGTTCTGGATAATGATTTCTGTTTTGTGCACATCTGCTGCCATCACTATCACTGGTCTCTTCGTCTGTTATATCTGAATCGTCTATGGAGCTACTACCAGTGTCTTGACTTTCTGAACTCTTTTCCATATCAACATTATCAAAATTTTTAAAAGTAGAACTGCATTCAACGGTTTTCAATTTCGTTTTCTCTAAGAACATTGCCGCTTTCCTTTTTCTTTCTTCTGACTTCTGCAATTTACCTGTCACCACTGGATCAATATTTCCGATCACCATTTTTTTTGGGGTGTTTTGGTCAATCCAGAAATTCCACTCAATAAGAGGAATCTTTCTGTCGACTGGACATTTACAATCTGCTCTATATGCAATTCTAGCGCTAACGCACTTTCATGGACAAATGTCAAACGAATTGCTGAAACTTGACAATATCTTTTAATATGTCTCAGAAGTTCGCTTTGCATTAGGATATTTTCGTAGAACATTCCCTTTGTCAATTAGCCGTTTCACCTTTTTCATTACGCTATCAAACACAATCGTAGGTATGCTAGCTGTGTTATAGATCTCAATCAAGTCTGTCGCGACAGTTCTCACGATGTCATTAACAGATTAGTACTGCTGTTTCTGGTGAAAGCAATATGCACAAAAAATGTCTTCACATGTCGGTAGCATATTTTATTTCAGTTCCTTCGGAAAACCGAAAACTGAGTGTCGACTTGTACTTCTTGTGCTACAGCTAGCCACATCTAACTTGCTACTGCCAAGCTGCAAGTTAGACTGCTAAGTTGCTAACATTAATTATTACTACCTACAGGTTTCAATACATACAAGTCATTAATTAGCCATTCAGAATCATTTTATCAGAAATATTTTACAATATTTTGTTCAAAGTTGCAACCCCTAGACATGATACTAAAAATTAAAAACAGCAATTTTCTTGATCAGTTGATGGGTGAGCATCAATTTACTATTGTCTGCATGAGGCAACCAAAATTTGTCCCACTCTAATATATATATATATATATATATATATATATATATATATATATATATATATATATATATATATATATATATATATTGGCCCTAGTCTAGCTAATAAAATTCCTCTTGTGAGTAATAAGTATGATGAGTATGATTTTTCAATTACTTCGGTCTTAACATCTTATGATTTACCTTAAGAATATTTTGAGCAATCTTTTAAAATGCTTAAGTGTAATAAATCAGCTGGTAATGATAATATAAATGATAATGATGTCATCGAGTCTTATGAATTCCTTAAAAATGTATTATTTAAAGTTTTAAATTGCACAATAAAACAGGGATTTTTTCTGTTTTTCTAAAAATAATTAAAATGACTTTTCTACAGTTTTAAAGAGAGTTTTAAATAACATAATTTATAATCACCTTTCTTTAAATAATATACTATATGTTAATCAATACGGATTCCAAAAAAAATTACTCAACAGAACATGCAATAATCCAAATTACCATAATAATTAAATTCTCATTTCACGTTGGGAGATTTAATAGATTTATGAAAAGCTTTTGATTCAATTGCTCATAAAATTTTCCTAAAAAAATTTGAGTATTATGGAATTAAAGGAAATGTTTTACTGTTACTTAAAGACTCTATAAACAACCGTAAACAGTTTGTTTATAGTAATTTAAGTGACCAGTCCAATCTTTAATATATATGCTGTGGTGTTTCCCAGGGTTCTTTACTTGGGCCACTTCTATTTCTCATTTTTATAAAGAATTTACATAAAGCTTAAAACTTTGCCGCTATCATGTTTGCAGAATACACTAACCTCTTAAATCTGATAACAGTATTACATCATTATTTCAAAATATGAATATCAAATTAACAAAAGTTTCTAAATTGTTTAAAGTAAACAAGCTTTCATTAAGGTTAAAAAAACTAAATGGATACTTTTTCATCCAGCTTTTAAAAAAAAACTACTACGATTTATGATTACTTTTTATTGACAAAATTCGAATAAATGGAGTAATTCATAATTTTTGGGTATCTATATAAATGGAATCCTTAAGATGAGGTTTTCATTGATATATCTACGTTATATTGATACATATATATATATATATATATATATATATATATATATATATATATATATATATATATATATATATATATATATATATATATATATATATATATATATATATATATATATAAATATATATATATATATATACATATATATATATATATTTATATATATATGTAAATTATGTTGGTGTATTTTACAAATAGAGTGTTCAATGTTCTTCAAGAACAGAGCAATAATAAATTAGTAAAAAACACTTATCTAACTTTTTTCTTCAACTTGAAGTTTCACTATTGCTGGATCAGGAAGAGTATATATATATATATATATATATATATATATATATATATATATATATATATATATATATATATATATATATATATATATATATATATATATATATATATATATATATATATATATATATATATATATATATATATATATATATATATATATATATGTATATATATAGACATATCTATGGTATATGGTGAAATATATATGTATATATACTGGAAATATAACATAAAATTTTTGTGTAATAAAAATGCTAAAAAAAAAGGAATATTGTAGAAAGCAAGAAGTTTTTTAAATAAACGCAGTTTAACTCAATTAGAATACCTCTTTATCCATTGTCTTTAAAACTAGTTAAATATTGCTTGGTGTAGTGCTGATAAATCCAAAGATAGGCCTCTTTATTGTCAACAAAAGCATGTTGGTCGTCTTATTAATTTTAAAGATAGATTTAGTCATGCCACGACTCCCTTTTTGAAATAAAATTTTTTGATATATATCAGCTAAATGTTTTTAATATTCTTTGTTTTATGTAAAATTGTAAAACTAACTCCAACCCAGTTTCTTTTCATAATTTATATACCTTCAAAGATAAAAATAAGTACAACTTAAGAAATGAAAATTTAAATCGCCAACCGTTTAGTTAAACTAATTTTGGAAAATCAAGAATTTAATTTTGTGGAGTTTCTCTTTGGAATAAAATAGTTTTAAAACAGTTTAATTTTTTTTTGGAATAAATGAAATGGAGTCACCTCTCATTCAAAAAGAAGGTTAAGGAAATTGTTTTATCTATTGAGGATGTACTTTTGTAATTTTAAACATTGAAAAATTGCTTTTTTATTTTTTATGCAGTGATGTAACTGAATATTTATATGAATGCACTTAAATTTTTCTTGTGCTTTATACACTTGACCATGTAAGTATGCATTTGATTTTTAATTTTACAAGCGGTTCTCGATAAAGAATTGATGATCTTCTGTGTCCGCTTTTGTTTTATTTATTGAATCAAATACTTTTATATTTTTAGTTTATCTATATTTTCTAGTTGTAAAAGGATTTTTTTATTTTAACGATTTTATTTACTTGTATAAATTTTAGTTTCAAGTTCTTCATCAGCGCTTCTCTGTGACAAGACCTAATAGTCTTCTTTGAGTATCTGCGTTCTTTATTTATTTATTATTTACTTATTTTTACAACATCTTCACTTGCATTTTTTTCTTGTATATTTATATTTGTATCTTAAACATTGTCATAAAAAACAAAAAAAACAAAAAAAAAGGATATAGATTTGTGGCTAAAATTGACAAATTGTTTGATATACTGAACTGTAATAGCCCAATTATAACTTGTCAAGAGAAAAACTGTTTGTCAGAATGTAACCATGAAGCCCACATTAATTGAACGTTCGAAGAGAAAAAGAAGATTCCTTCAAAAGAGTTAATTTTTGTACTTGGGCAAAGAGCAAAAATAGTAACTGCCGGTACATATAAAATCGGATTAACAGACTTAAAAGTACATAAACAGCTACATAAAATTGGAGAAAGAAGATTGGAGGAAGAAGAAAGGTTTTTTAAATTAGTTATGATTTTAAATAACTATACTCGTTAATAAATAAAAGTTAACTAAACTTCAAGGTAAAATTAAGTTTAGATATATTACATATCATATATTTTTATTTGCCTTTTTCGACTTGAATCTAACAAAGTCTAATTAGATCCAAGATATACTTTTGACATACAACCATTTGTTTTTTACTTATATTAAGTCATAACGGATAAAATAACATGAAATTAAAACTACTCGTACTTAAAAGATTTTACAAAATATTATTTAATAAAAACTCAATGGAAAGGCAGTATTGAAAAACTGTTGTAGGTATTTAAATGCCTCTGTGGTTTAAAATTAGTCTAGCACAAGTTTACTAAAGGACCGAGACATATTCTTTACCAGCTTAGCTTTCTGAAACATCAATCAAGTGAAGTAGTTGCAATTGTTATGCCAACAGTCTGACGTCCAGCCTAGTATACATTCTCTGAGTCCGTCTTACATACCATGCTCTGCTTAGAGAATGCAGAAGAAGGAAAGAACAATATAGACTTAGTTGTGAAATCAGAGGTCTTGGTGACGAAAAATTTTAAACTGATAATAAAAATGTGAAAACTAAAACAACTCTTGAAATAAAACCTGGTGCAACAACACTTATAGAACTAATCGACTGGACTATCTCCTACGAGCCTATTTTTACTTGTTATATGACATCTCATATCAACTCTAAGCAAATTTTATAGTATCGGTAAGAAAGGAAGCATGACCTTCATTTCAAATGCTTTTCGGGGGTTTTCTGTGATTTGACCGTAAGTAATTCTGGGGACAGTATTTTATGAAAAAATTCTAAGAATTTTTCATAAAAACTTCCAATCAACTTTTAACTAAAATCTCTTTTTTCTTTCCAAAAAGATTATGTGAAGAAATTAGCGTAATTGCAATGTTGGCAAGTCTATTCTAGCAATAGTGATCGACCTTTTAGCTTTTCTATTTCGATAAATAGAAAGCAAGATTCTTGAACCTTTTGATTATTTCATTACATTTATAAAACTTAGAGACTACGATAGAAGTACTAGATTTCCATATGAAAACATTCATGTAGTCAATTTTGTTTTATGTTAAACATTCATGTTTATCAAAAAATCTTTTTTTTTGATGTTATATCATCAAGTTCAGGTAGACTTTTTTTAGTATTAAACATCTTTTTTACTAATACTTTTTATTAATATCGTTATTTTGTAATTCATAGAGTTTTTCTCTTAATCTAAGTTTTCGTGTGAATTACAAGAATAGGAAATTTTTGCTTGTGGTTGTATATTTTTGACGGCTTAAACTTTTAAATCTTTTTTTTTTTATCTTAAAACTCTAATAACAGCTTCTATTTATAATCATTTATCTATCATTTAGTTATCTATTCAATAAAATAAGATTTTTTTTTATTATATTTTTTTAACAAAACAAAATACACCTTTTTTTAATTTTTGTCATTAAGGCCAAATATTTCTTTGATCAATTAGTAGACATCAACAGTCTTGATAAATTCCTGCCCTCTTATAAAACCATTCCATTTTTCATGAGAATAAACTTTGCTTGCTGCTTCTATTACCTGTTTAACTCGTCTTTCAATTGACTGCCATGACAAGACCATTCGGAATATCCATAGGCTGAAATATTACTGTTTTACTATTGTTGTCATATAACAAGTAAAAATAGGCTCGTAGGAAATAGCCCAGTTGATTAGTTCTAAGTGTTGTTGCACCAGGTTTTATTTCTAGAGTTATTTTAGCTTTCACATTTTTATTATCAGTTTAAAATTTTTCGTCACCGAGACCTCTGATTTTCACAACTAGGTGTCAAAACTTTTTTTAGGAATCTTCTTTTTCTCTTCGCACGATTAATGTGGGCTTTATTGTTTCATTCTGACGAACAGTTTTTCTCTTGACAAGTTAAAATTGGGCTATTACCGTTCAGTATATCAAACAGTTTGTCAAGTTTAGCCACAAATCTATTTTTATCCTTTAAGGTTGCTTTTTTTCCTAATTACCAGGTTGGCTAGTTTCTAATCATCAATCAATCTCGCGATAATATAATTTAAGATATGTGTTACATGATATACAAATGAAGCATTTATTTACAAATGAAGCAGGATATACAAATGAAGCATTTGTAAGGGTCCTTTTACGAATCAACTTTAAGTAAAAATCGTTGATTAAGTATTTTATCTGAAACTTTCTTTTATTTTACTGTTTCTTTCTTATAAAACAGACCATATTTAAGCAGATCTTATAGGTTGGTTAATCCTATACAAGAAATCTGTTCCAGAATTTATAGATTCCATTTTCAAATAATACTTCCTTTCATAATATCATGTAACAATGGTAAGTCATAGTTACACAACTGCATTTTATTATTTCAGTTATATTATTTTTTACATATATCAAAACTACTTTGCATGAAATGTATTGTCAAAATGACTTTATTTGAAAGGTTCTTTTTAAAATTCATTAATTTTTGTTACTCATATACTTTACTTATGGTCGTTTGAAATTTTTCTTTTGTTTTCTGAATTTTTACACAAAATATGTATATATATAAATATATATATATATATATATATATATATATATATATATATATATATATATATATATATATATATATATGTGTGTATATATATATATATATATATATATATATATATATACAGTATGCGACAATAGTTTTGACGTTTTTTTGAAAAATATTATTTTTTAAAATAAATTATAAAAATACATGTTTATATATCAATATAAATATACCAAAATGAAGGTAATTCATTGTAGTTTCATGTTTTGAGCCTGAATTTAAATGAATGAGAAGTGTTTATAGCAAATTATTTATTGAAACAAAATGTCAGATGTAAACAGTTTTGTCGCAATTTATGCTATTATTAATTTAAATGCGAAATTAATACTTTGTGGCTATATCTTTAATTTGTTTAAATAAAACATATCTCAATTAGTAATGAACGGTTTATTTAAACTTAAAATTCGTAATGTAAACAACAGAAAAATTATAAGTGAAAAAATGAAGAAAGTGTCGACAGAAATTGAAAATTTAGCTGTTCAGAAGCTTAAATCAGGATTGTCTCTTCGTGAGATAGGACGAGAACTTAATATATCTTATTGTTTAGTCTATAAAATTAAGAAGTGAAACGATATAGAGGAGAAATGCAACAAAAATGTACGCAAGAAAATTTTTACTACTCGAGATCAGAGAACAATTTCTAGATTAATCATGACAAATAAAGCAAAATCAGCACACGATGTAAAGAAACAATTAAATAATGCTTAAGGTACAGTGGTAAGTACTCGAACAGTGCAGAGAGAACTCAAGAGAATTGGATTCAAGGCAAAAAAGAAGATCAAGAAAACACTACTAACACCGAAACATCGTAAACAACGATTGGAATTTGCAAAGAAGTATGAAAACTGGACTTTTGCTGAGTGGAGTAAGGTGATTTGGACAGACGAAAGCAAGATTAGCTTGATTGGCTCTGATGGCATTCGATATGTATGGAAAAAAGCTGGAGAAGGAATTTCTGGTCGTGACTTCATTCCAACAGTAAAATATGGCGGCGTAAAGTTGTTGTTTTGGGGATGTTTCTCTTCGTCTGGTGTTGGTAAAATTGTAAAAATTGATGGAATAATGGACGCGAAACATTATATTGACTATTTAAACAATGGCTATTTGCCTAGTTTACGAGGATGGCGAAAGCAAATTCGTTCGACACTTTTTACGCAAGACAATGATCCAAAGCACAAGGCAAAAATCACATTAGAATTCCTAAATTCGAAGAAATTTAAGATTCTAGAGTGGCCTGCGCAAAGTCCCGATCTTAACCCGATCGAGAATCTTTGGTCTGTTGTGAAGAATTGAGTTTATAATTATGAAACAAGAGCAGCCAGTCGACAAGAATTATGGGAACGAGTTGAGTATGTTTGAAGTTCGATAACTGTTGAAGAATGCAAGAAGTTGATTGGTAGCATGCCTGCGAGAATTGCAGCAGTCATTAGAAATCGTGGAGGCTACACAAAGTATTAATTTCGCATTAAAATTAAAAATAGCATAAATCATTTGTTCTTTATGACAATGTTTAAGATGCAAATACAAACATACAAGAGAAAAATGCGAGTAAAGATATTGTAAAAATAAATAAATAATAAATAAATAAAGAATGGAGATACTCAAAAAAGACCATTAAATCTTATCACAGAGAATCTCTGATGAAGAACTCGAAACTCAGAATTTATACAAATAAATAAAATTGTTAAAATAAAAAAATCTTTTTACAGCTAGAAAATATAAATAAACTAAAAATATACAATTGTTTGATTCAATAAATAAAACAAAAGCGGGCACTCGCAGAAGACCATAAAGTCTTAATCGAGAACCGCTTGTAAATTTAAAAATCTCTTAAAAATCAAATGCATACATACATGGTCAAGTGTATAAAACACAAGAAAAATTTAAGTGCATTAATATAAATATTCAGTTACATCACAGCATAAAAAATAAAAAAGCAACTTTTCAATGTTTAAAAATACAAAAGTATATCATCAATAGATTAAACAATTTCCTTAAGCTTTTTTTGAATGAGAGGTGACTCCATTTCATCCATTCCAAAGAAAATTCAAAATGTTTTAAAATTATTTTATTCCAAAGAGAAGCTCCGCGAAATTAAATTCTTGATTTTCCAAAATTCGTTTGAAAAAACGGTTGGCAATTTAAATTTTCCTTTCTAAAGTTGTACTTATTTTAATCTTTTAAGGTATATAAATTATGAAAAGAAACTGGGTTGGAGTTAGTTTTACAATTTTACATAAAACAAAGAATATTAAAAACATTTAGCTGATAGATTTCAAAAAATTTTATTTCAAAAAGAGAGTCGTGGCATGAGTAAATCTATCTTTAAAATTAATAAGACGACTAACATTTGTAATTGACATTGCGAAATGATATTGATGTGAATTATTTCTGTTATGAAATCAAAATCTGTCGTCGTTTGTTGCCTTCTAACTTCAAAATTTACAAATCCCTGCAATTCTTGTTAGAAAATAATCTGTTTGAGTTATATTCAATATTTTTACTGCACTTAAAATTATTCTAACTTTACTAATTACAGTCAATTAGACAGAAAGATCATTTTGAAGAACAAAGTTAACAAAAAAATATTTGAAAATTTTTGTCACCAGGACCTCTAATTTTCACAACTAAGTCTATATTGTTCATTCCTTCTTCTGCATTCGCTAAGCAGAGCATGGTCTGTAAGTCTACCAATAACCATGAAAGATTTACTTCACTTGCAATTTTGTCTATAGAATCAGAAATAGCTAAAAAACTAAGTTACGATGATGTTTTCTCCAAATTTGCCATAAATCACGCAAGGTGATAAATTTTGAATTCTTTGTATTAAATATATTTATGTTTTTTTAATATAGCTTTATATTTTTTAATTGGATTTATTAAAGAAAATTTTGATGACTGAAATGTTAGAATATTTGTTCATAATATTTTTAATGACTTATTATCATACTATTTTAAGTGACATTGTTCAACGTGCACTAAAATATTTTACACATGCAAATAGTATGTGTAAAAATTCATATACGTACATATAAGTACTATAATAATATTAAGGCCTCGCAAGGTTATCCAGCACCGGGTCCCGCATGTATTCGGGTTCCCCTAGTTTTATTTTTTTATATTTCACGACTAACATTATAAACTGAGGAAAAAAAAATTATAAAAAAAATATTCCAAAAATTGGTTTTAATTGTCAGGTTGGTATTTTTTACTTTACGTTACTTTTTTGAGCTAATATAAAGTGCTCATATTACCAAGTGATCAGAGTAATATGAGAACTTTTGCTACTTTTTAAAAACTTTTGTGTTTTTAAGAAAAAATTTTGGTACCCAAATATCTATGTAGATCATGTCTAGTAATCCCTAAAAATTGTTTATTCAAAAAAATTTTGGATCGAGCATTATACCTTTTAAAAATGTTTCAATTTCCGCATAAGGTGCTCATATTTCCCTGATCTTAAAATAATTTTCGCGTCGCGGTACGGAAGGAGGCGTGAATTTCCTAGTTTTTATGCACTTCCGCGGTGCTCTGTGACAAGTCCAAAAATAAAAGAAAATAATAATCTACCCTAAACTTTAAAGAATAAATTCCTTTGATAAGCTGTTGTACTATGTGTTGTACTTCTGCTAAAAAAAAAAAGGTCAATAATCTAAGAACAAATAAGTATTTTGGAATATATTTTGCACAGAACATCGTATAATTATTTTTATGCATACTAAAATAAAAATTTCAAATATTTAGAGAAACGGAGGTTTCTTTTTTTTCGGATTAATTTAGTTTACTGGTTATAAAAAGTTGTAAACCGATAGTTTTTCTTTATTGAATATTGAAGTAGGTTTGTTTATTATATCATTATTATTTTTTTTTTTATAACTTTAAATAACAAAGAACAATCTAATCTGGTTCTCAATACAGTTCACACCGGTTAAAGTAAATTAAAGTATCTTACTACAAAAATAACCAGAACATTTTTTTACTTATAAAATGTCAGTTGATTCTATAGCATTTATAACAAATAATTAACTATGAAACAAAAACAAATAAAAAACTTTTTTGTGGCATTTTTTACTTTTTAGTTAATTTAATGTATCATTAAATTAAAACTTCACTAAATTAACAAAAAATTTGTTTTTTAACCCCGGGCGGAAATAATTCCACGTCACTAAGCTGAAAATATATCCGCTCAGTGCCGCATAGCTATAAAGTATATATGAGGAAAAAAGTTAGTTAAATTTCAAACTCCTTTTTTAGTTTGAACTGAATATTATTAACCTTCTTTACCCTTAACTTACTACATCACACTATGCATAGCGTGTTGTAGTATATTCCTCAAATATTCTAATAAAAATATTTATGGGATCGTCAATAAAGTGCGTACGCTTGGATGGGGGAGAGGGAGTCTGGAAATGACGTATGTGTGATAAAGGCAGGTGGGGGGGGGGGGAATCAGGTGGTCAATTTTATATATAAAGTGACGCTAAATTTAAAATAATATCATAAAATGTTGGGTAGGTACTTTTAGGGAGGTGGTAGGTACCCAAAAAAGCGTATAGCAAAATGCGGAAAATATGGGGTAGGGTGAGAAGTCAAAATAAAAGCGTACATACATTATGGACGACCCCTATCTTAAAAGTTTGAAAAAAGCTACAGCTATTTTGTTTTAAAGAATTAGTTTTAACTAGTTAACAGTTAAAGCTGAAAGAATTTTTCAAACTTTTGCTATATTTTTAGTTTCTGCTTACTTCAAACTATTTATTTTACTTTTCCTCGTAATTTTTTTTTTTTTTCTTTCGCTGATCTAAAAAAAAATTGCGATATTTTAAAAAATTTTTTATTAAATAAATACATGTTATTGTAAAAAAGGATAAAATGTGTTACTTAAGTTTTGCCATGTGTATTAGAACATTAGAAATAAATAATCTTTCAAAATTTTTATGCTTTTAAATTGTAATCTATATTTTATAAATACTTCCTAACTAAATTTTAAGCTGTCTCCTTTTTTTTTCATAAGTTTTTTTGAGTAAAAGTTAAATTGTTAAAATAATGTATACATTTGCAATGTGCTATTCTTATTCTTAGCTTGTTGTTAATACAAATTAAAATCAAAATTTTTTTTTTAGGTGTTATTTTAATAATTTTTTGTCAACTTACTGGTGCTATACAGATGGTTTTAGAAGAAAAATTTCTTAAAGGACAGGGTTTCAAACCATTTCATGTACGTCTTTTTAAAATAAATACAATTTGCTTCTTTGCTTAAAAGTATCTATGCTCAACTTGCTGAAGCAGAGTGTTGTAGTTACCTAGAAACCTAAATCGAAAAAAAAATAGTCGAGTACTTAGAAAAAAGTTCGAACTTAATAACTAAATAACAATCAAATTTCATTTCTTTTGTTTAAAAATGTTTTATAAATGTTTATAACTATTATTTCAGGTTGTTGGAATGGAAGGAATTTGTGGCTTTTTTTTAATGAGTGTAAGTATTTTGAGTTGTATTTTAAGTCTGATATGATGGATGGTTTGGGTAACATTATTTGTATAACATTAATATTCTCCCCATCGGTGAGTGCAGTGGTATGGTAAAATTTTTAGCTTTACTACCTTATAGTACTTTTTAAATCATCGGCAGATCCTCAAACTTATGAAAAAATTTCGTAAATTTAAAAAGTTTTTACCATGCAAAATTGACAACCTCGTCAATTTGGGAGAAAGGGTTGCAAATTTTGCATGATTATAACTATTGAACTTAACAACACTTTTGAATGAAATTTAATACCTCTCAAAGAATTTAAATTCAGTATATAATACTAAAATTAAAACTTTTACTACATCACTACCCTCACGTTTGGTCAGAAGGGTGCAAACATGGTGGAGTAATTTTGTTCCCCGGCTTCCGTTGTCGTAATTTTTTGCAAAGCATCCAGCATAGGTATGAACGTTCTTAAGCTTGGATCTATTACAAGCATAAAATTGTCATATCTGAAACATCAAAAAATCCCACGGCGCCCATATATATATGTATATATATACATATTAGGGCGCGTCAGTTTTCAGCATTTGAAAATTAAATTTCAACCACCTGGGTTAGTTGACCGGTAAGATAAAAATGATTTCACGCTAATAAAAAAAAATTTTTAACGCTTTTTTAAGGTCCCCGTATTTACAATTTTAGCTCCAAAACTGACACTTTTTTAGCCAAAAACCATAAGCATTGAAATAAAACAACAATTTTTTTTTTTTAACTCCAAAAGGCCTAAATATTGGAAAAATACTTGGAATTGGTTGGAAAGTTTATTTTAAAAAAGTATATATCAAATAAGACCTAAAAAATTACCTTAAAACACACTAACTTATAATTTTTAAGTATATTAAATTAAAATGACGCTTTTGATCGAAAAGAACTCACGTCTGGAACAAACAAAAACAATCATCATTTTTCAAACTATTTATTCTAAAATAAATTTGAAAAGATAAAAAAACGAATTGGTTCCAAACTTTTACTAAAGCTAAGTATATATTTTTTTTAATTATAAACTGTTGTTTATTACTTTTACTTTAAAATCAAAAACAAAAATATAAAAAAATATAAAAAAATATAAAAAAAAGTAAAGATGCTGCCAAAAATCTCAAGACCATTTTCAAAGCCATTTTTATTTGAAGATAAAAAAGTATTAGAGTAACTTTCTCAAACACAGTTTGCCACAAATTATTCTTATTTTCATTAAGGTATGAATTAAACATTATATTGATTTTAAATCATTATTTAATTTATAAACCGAGTATTTAAAGTTTAGTTTAAAATCATAAATTTAATTTTAATGACGCAGGCGTCTGTTTGACAAAATTTTGATTAAAGTAGATAAAACGATGTCAACATGCCCTGGACAACCATTACGTACTCAGAACTGCATCTTTTTTGTTATAAAGAAACCCCAGTAAATAATTTATTAGTAGTTTTTTTGTATTTTTACCGAAATTTAATTTTGCCAATACCAATTTGTTAACTTAACTCTTCACTCTGCCTCTGATAAGATGTTATATTAACAAGTTTTAAAGCAATTATATAAAAAATCAATTATTATTATGTGTTCTACGAAACTATTTTATGATCTAGACTTGAAAAAATGGGCAACTTTGATAAAAAAAAAAAAGTAACTCAGCAGAATTAGCTTGAAACGTTTTTTTAAAAATGCTAAGAAAGTTTTTTGAATTAGAAAACTTGAAATTTGCTTGAAATTTGATTTTAAAGAAGAAACACGAAAACAACCTAGATTCTTTAATTCAGCAATTTTTAAAAGATCAAATGACGAAATGTAAAGTGACACTTGGTTTAAGGATTTTTCAAAATGCAGAAAGATGAAAAAGATAGGAGAAAGAATATTGCGGTATTTAACATTTATCGAGCGACAAGTTATTAAACTGTGAAAACTGAGTTTTATCATCAGCAGGGTTGTTATCTGTCAAATTTGTCTGAGACATATTTTCTGCCAACATAAAATGTGTCCCACATATTTTCTGTCGACATATTTTGACATAATTTTATGTCTAAATTATTTTCTGCTGACATAAAATATGTCAGACATATTTTTTGTCGACATATTTTGATATAATTTTATGTCTGAATTATTTTCTGCTGACATAAAATATGTCAGACATATTTTCTATCGACATATTTTGACATAATTTTATATCTGAATTATTAGCTGTTTGATATTCTTGAAGAAAAAATCAATTTAACAAGTTATTTGCGCATTTCAACTTAATTTACAGAGTTAAGTGAAAATAGTTTAACAAATTTGTTGCTTTTTTGCAATCAATTATGCTTCATAAAACTTTTACTTTAAACCCTATAAGCAAACATCAGTTGTTTCATAAAGGTTTTTTTCTGCCCTTTTTAGCGATGTATCATTTGATAGTATTGGCATTTATTGATTATTTGATAATATTGGCATTTATTGACTTATTGATTATGGCTTATTTATTGATTATGACTAATATTGACATTGATAGTATTGACTAATATTGACATTTGATAGTATTGACTAATATTGACTAGTATCATTTGATAGTATTTGATAGTATTGATTACTATTGATTAGTATTAGCGCTTTACCTTATTAGAATGTAAAAACCATCTCAAGCTGAGTTTTTATTACTGAAAGTGGTTTTTACTAGTATGACTAAACTTAAAATTATTTCTTTGATTAAAATAATAATAAAAAAAAAGCTTTTTCAGTTATTTTTAATTATTAGTTGATCCTGAAAAAGATTTCATTATGAAAAATTGAATTCAAAAGATTCTATTAAAAAAATGGTTCACAGAATTTCAAAAAATTAAATTCATTTAAGCTGAAGAATTTGAAATATTTCACAAAAGTTATATTCACCTTATTAAATTCATATTAAGAAGACTAACCGGTAATAATTTATAACTAATTACGAATAATATACTTTTAGTTATAATAGTTTTGATTTATTTAACAATAAAATAATTGACAATTGCATTATAACAGCATAATTAACTGCCATAAACTTGCATAAAATGTTTTGAGTGAAATATATATTGGAAAATTTATTTTTTTCGTTTTCCATACAATTTAAAGTCAAAAATGGAGAATAATTTGTTGAATAAATCAACTATTAGTTAAAAATAACTAAAAATGTTTTTTTTAAAATATTATTTTAATCAAGAGAATAATTTTAAGTTTAGTCATATTAATAAAAACCATTTTCAGTAATAAAAACTCAGCTTGAGATAGTTTTTACATTCTAACAAGGGAAATCGCCAATACTAATCCATACTAATCAATACTATCAAATAGTATCAAATACTATCAAATACTGTCAAATACTGTCAAATACTGTCAAATACTATCAAATACTATCAAATACTATCAAATTTTATCAAATTTTATCAAATACTATCAAATACTATCAAATACTATCAAATACTATCAAATACTATCAAATACTATCAAATACTATCAAATACTATCAAATGATGCACGCTAAAAATACTTTGTCAATACTATCAAATGATAGTATTGACAAATTATTTTTAGCGAAAAAAAAGTTGTTCAAAAGTATGTCAACCTAAGTCTCAAAAGAAGCGTATTTTCATAGAGATTTTAAAGATGTTATTCGTTTGTAATAAAGATAAGTATTTTTTGTATTATTGCTGAAAAACATTTTGTTGAAACTTTTTTAAGAGTCTATAGCATTTTTTCAAATAATTTTTTTGCCAAAAAATTTTAAAGAAAAATTTTTATGTTTTCTAAAATCTCTATACTATCTTCTAAAATACGCTTAGACCCAAGTTGACATACTTTTGAACAACGTTTTTTTTTGACAATATTAGGGACTTTACCCCAAATATTAAAGATCTGAACCCAAATAACTTAACAACTTGACGTGATGGTAAAAAATAAGTTACATATTTGAAATCAAAATGTGAAATCCAATCCAGAAAACAAATTGTTTGCTCGGCACCAGAAAAATTGTTTTTTTTTGTTGACCTTCAATTATAATTGATTGCAAAAAAGCAACAAATTTGTTAAACTATTTTTACTTAACTCTGTAAATTAAGTTGAAATGCGCAATAAATTTGTTAGATTGATTTTCTCTTCAAGAATATCAAACAGCAAATAATTCAGATATAAAATTAAGTCAAAATATGTCCATAGAAAATATATCTTACATACTTTATGTCAGCAGAAAATAATTCAGACATAAAAATATGTCAAAATATGTCGATAGAAAGTATGTCTGACATATTTTATGTCAGCAGAAAATAATTCTGACATATAATTATGTCAAAATATGTCGACAGAAAATATGTCTGACATGTTTTATGTCAGCAGAAAAGTGAGTTCCTAATAATCCCATACTTTGATTGAAAAATATTGCAGGATATTACTAACGGTACAAACAAAACAAAAATTGTTTTGCTGTTCTTGTAAATATCAATGGTGGTTAAAAACTTCTTGGCATTCCGCTAATGGAACACAGTACTAGAAAATCTCATCATAATACTTTAGTAAACATTTTGAATGAATATAAGCTAAGAAATTTGATAAAGGGTCTCTGCTTTGACTCAACTGCAACAATACTTGAATATAAATATTTTTTTTTTTGGCTGAAGCAAGAAGAAGGCATAAATTAGCCTTATCACCGAGCCCCACTACAATCGTATTTTACAAGTCCGTAAAATATTAAAAAATCTTTACAAAACGTCAAGTATAAGAAGTTAAGAAACAAAAAAGTGCTAAAAAATTTAAAATAAACTTAGTTAAGAAAGATATAAAATGTATAAATATATATGTGTATATACATTCACACGTACGCACATGAGTATTAGCGCACAAACATTAGGTTCAGTCAAACACAAGGTTCAATTGTATAACAGTATGTTATAAAATTGCATCTCGAAGACATGTTTACGAGCTTCACTATTAAGATTATTTGGAAGAAGTTCACATTGATAAAACCTATTTCCAAGAGGCGATTATAAAGAGTTGACACTCACCTACTTTTTACGAGACGAGAGCTTTAATGTTTATGCTCCGTTTCCCATGTCAATATGTTATCTTAAAACTCAAGTTCAAAGTAATCCTACTTGAATTTATTAAAAGTTCTTTCTATTACTCTGGTGCAAGAGTCTGTAACGATTTACTTTTAAAAATTAGGATAAATCAATTCGATGACTAAGTTTAAAATTAGTTAAAAACTTATTATTTTAAAGGTATTTTTTTTTTTTTTTTATATTTGTAATAACCTAATTACCTCAATTAATGATAATTTTATTACATTTTATATTAGGACTTACATTGATAACAGAATTGTAATAATTTCTGAAGTAATTTATGCTGTATAAATATTTGCAAATGAAAAAAAATAAAAATAAAATCAGTTGACTTACCAATTGACGGCTAGTTTACAAAAACATATTAACAGAATGGCAGAATTTATTTCTATATTTTATACTGCGTGGTTTGTGCTTTCCACTTTAGCTTTCTCTGCATCTTTTCAAGATATAAAAGCATAATGGCAGATGTTCCAGTATAAAAGTTGGGTAGAACCTTATTATCCAAATGCTAATGATGTTGAGAGAGAACTGGAGGGAACTGAAGAAATATTAAAACCAATGGAGAAACTTTCTGGTGTTTGGGAGTGGCGTTGCTAGAGAGTGCAAAGAGTGCGGGGGTGCACAACTTACCAAATGACACCATCACGCCATGACAGATAGGGGTGACACTAAAATGAAAAATGCAAATATAACAGTACGCCCCCGACTTTTTTTTAAAGAATTTTTTTTTTTGTTTTTAGAAATTCAAAAACCATGTTGTCGTCCCTGATATTGAAATTCTAGAGGGATGACACCAAAATATTTCGGCACTGTGTGACACCAAACCCAGCAACGCCACAAGTATTTGGATCAAACCTTGATCCTATTATATGTCTTGAAGAGAAAGAATTTGAAGATCATGAGAAAGAAAAATTTGCAAAAGCTTTTTTCTCAAAACCTGTTCCTACACGCTGTAAATCTGAAAATCAATCCTTCTAAAAGATTCAGACTTCACCATGAGAAACGGCCTAGCTTTTCACAGCTTGGTTGGTAGGAACTCGTGGTTTAATTTCAGTCTGTTAAATTTGAGTAAAGACAATAATGAACCTTGGCTGAACTGTCTTTTATCTTTCTGAGGATTTGTTGACGAATTTAAAACTTTAGTTGATATTGTTTACCTTCTATACGTCGTCAACAAATGCTCAGAACGAACAATTAAGCTAGTGTCATAGTTTGTTAATTCTAATCTTAATAAAGAGGACAGCCAAAATATAATGTTGGCCGTTTAGCAAAGCTAAAAAGCAGAATCAATTCAGGGAGTTTAAAAAAGTACTAAAAACGGTCATTGAATATTTTTCTTAGCTGAATATTTACTTTTTATCTTAATTCTCCCATCTTGTTGAACTAATTCTTCCAGCTTGTTTTATTTTTTTAGCTTACCTCTCCCAGCTGATTCAGCAAAATAAAATTGTTGCATTAAAACACATATTTGCAGCTCCTATATGAAAATCTAATCAAACTTTATGTAAAAATAAAACTATAAGGAAAGTGTTACATGCACATTTTGTGAAAAAAAAGAAAGTAAAATGGCTAGAGGAGGCAGAGGAGATGGGGAAGATAAAACGAATTTGCCGCCAACCGCTAGACCTCCTATAGAGGGGCCTATATTAAAATTTTTTATTAAATTTTTAATTTTGACTTAAATTATTCTTCTTAAACAAAATTAGTCAATATTTCCATAAAATTTTTTAAAATAAGAACGTTTCGCCCATTTTTCCATGGCCAAATCAATGCACTTTTTAAAAAACTTTACTTACAACCAATTTCAAGTAATTGTTTAGGCCTTTTAGAGTTTATAGAAAAAGTAATTAATATTTCACTTAAATGTTTAAGGTCCCCGCTTTTTAAAGTTTTGGGGCACAAATTGTAAAAATGGAAACCTCAAAGGAGGGTTTCAATAACTTTTTTTAGCGTATAATAGTGTATGTATGTATGTATGTATGTATGTATGTATGTATGTATGTATGTATGTATGTATGTATGTATGTATGTATGTTTGTATGTATGTATATATGTATGTATGTATGTATATATGCATGCATGCATACATATATACATACATGCATATATACAATTCTTTTTAATTAACTTAAATCGTTTACTGCTTATTTAGTTTTTTGTTGAAATATATTTAATTCAGTTTAAACCATTATAATTATGAAAAAGTAAATTAACGATTCATAAATTTAAAATTTTTTTAAGTTTTCATTAGTCTTTTGGATGTTTAATTATGTTCTCAATAGGGTGGATGTGCTTATAAGCATAGATTAAAGAAATCAGATTAACTAAACCTGATTAACTAAACATTTAGTTCTAAGCTAGACATTTAGAAACAAAAGTTAAATGTTTACTAGGCGTTTTTATTGGAAGTGTTGTGGGAAGCAAAATTAATTTTAGAAACGATGAAAATATGAATATATTTTCATCCAAGCGTTCCAATAAACTCGGTTTTTTTATATTTTTAAACCTCCTTATAAACAAATTTACCTAAAAATTATTCTTTCCGCATAAATATTTAAATCTCTCAAAAATAAAGACCAAACCTTTTTGTTAGAAATAGAAATTGTTTTTTGAAAAATGTGTTATTTACTTTGATAGATTTGGTTCTGTTTTGTTTTTATACTTTTTAGAACAAAATTGTTTATGCTTTAGTTTTAACCTAGTCAGGTAACATCAAAAATTAACTATATAATTCATAACAGCAAAATTTACAGCAATTATAAAGATATATGTTGTTGATATTACAAACTACTTAATAAGGTTGAATGTTTGAAAGCAATTTATATTGCTAACCCTAGAAGAATGTTCTGTTTTTTTGAAAAGTAAAACGTCTCAAGATTTCAACAATAATTTTAAACTGTTGTATTGTATAAAGAATTTTTTGCATTGTTTTAGTGCAGATAACGCATAATGCATGCTTAATCAACTAAATCGCATAAAAAATGATATTCATTCAACAGAATGTTAAGATGATTCTTCCAATCTGAATTTACACATGATATTAACAGTTTAAGCTATTATCAGACTTTTCTTGAAAAGTAATAATAGCATATACTCTTTTTTAATGAACTGCTTTCTTAAACTATTTAAAACTTTTTTGACTGGCAACCTATACCAGTAAGCATACGACGTCAATTCAACGTTGGATTATGTTGGGCGACATCAACCAACTAAATCTAAAATTGTAATAACGTGTAATCTAGATGTATGTTCTTTAAAAAGTTCTTTTTTTGAATATTTAATTTTCCAAAACTAAATATATTTTATTAAATTATATTTATTGGTTTTAACTTTCCACAAAAAAGTAGTGGATAATATTATTAATTTTTTTAAAAAAGTTAGGACGTATTAATTTATGGACATTTAACGTATTTTTATAAATCAGAGGCGCTGCCAATTACTGAAATTCTATGCGGTTTGAATTTTTTTTGTCATTTTTTGAAATAGTTTTACAAAATAAACCAACATTAGCCGACATTTTTGCTTTGCAAACTTCTTTTAGTAAACATTTTGTTACTCGCAAAACGCTAACTTTTAGGAAATATAAATGCATTTTATGTAATTAAGAATGTCTCATGTGATAGTAAATACTTTATTAAATTTGAAAGATTTGTTTTATAACATCTTATTGGTAAAAAAACTTTGACGTGAAAAAAAATATGTAAAAATCCAATATGTGAAATACTAAAATAAATATTGTAAAGTTTTCCACGTGTTGTTGGTCATATCATAGATCATTTATAGATTGAATTAGAAATTTAAGGCGACCATTATTTCCTATATTTAGATTTTGCTAATCTCTTAAAGATTTAAACCTTTCTTATTTGACGGAAATCTGATTCTTATTTTCTCATAACTTTGATGCGATATTTCAACCTGTTTTTGCATTTAGTCCGGTGGTTTTTTGCACGAATCTGGTGGTTTTTTGCATTTAATCTGGCGGTTTTTTGCATTTAAAATGACGGTTTTTTACATTCAATATGGCAGTTTTTTTTATCATGATAAATAGTTTTGTTTTTGTTGTTTTATTTAATTTAACTTCCTTATGTACAATTTAACCCTGTTATCCCTTTAGTTTTTCAAAACTCTAGAATGAATAACGCACGAAGACAATGCTCAGAAATTAATATTGAAGTAAGAAATTTAATCATTAATCTTCTAATTAACGAAGAGAAAAGTGTAAAAGAAGTATCGGAACTCGTGCTTAGAAGTCAGACTTCAATACGACGCCTGGTCTATTGGTATATATCAACAGGTAATATCAATCCTAGTACTAGAGTTGGTTTTCGACAGTCAGGTTGTACTGAGGATATAAGAAATAAACTACATGAGTTAGTTTGAGATAACAAAAACTATAATCTACAGGAGATAAAGGTAGAATTGGGAATTGATGTCAATGTAGAGGCATTATAGCGATGGTTAAAAAAATTGAATTATAAATACAAAATAATAAGACCCAATAGTGAAAGACGCAATACTGCAGAAGTAAAAGAAGAAAGACAAACATTTGTTTCATAGTATTTAAACTTGACATTACAACAACGTTACAGAAATATCATTTAAATAAATGAAAGTCCGTTCAATCTTCATATGATAAGAAACCATGGATACAGTCTCCGAGGAACGACCCCAAATCAATATGAAATGTCATTAAGATGCCGTAACAAAACTACGATATTAGCATTAAATGATTTAAATATAGCCCACAGTGAAGCATTAATTAGCGTAGGGGTGACAGCAAATATCTTTACAGGATTCTTAAACACTCTTAAAAGTATTTTGGGGAGTGGTGGATACAAAGGGGATAAGTACCCCCCCCCCCCTCCTAAGAAATGTCAAACTTCAGAATAATATTAAAAAATTTGTAAAAGAAAAAATACAAAAAATTTTTCTGCAGCTAACTATTTTTTTTTTAAACTAAAATAAAAACTAAAACTATTTCATAGCATTACAAAAAAAATCTATTATTGCATTTTTAACACTTTTATAATATCGGAGAAAAACGATGAAAGTTTCGAAACATTTTAATGCTATCATCATTAGTTCCTTCTATTATATAATTAAATAACTATAAAAAAAAGTAAAATTACTCTCGTTCTATTTTAAAAAATTTCTTGAACTGTTTATAAAAACTAACGAAAAAAAAAATTTATTTACAAAGAATTTTTTTAAAATAGTAACTGAATGAATTTCTTACTAATTAGTTTCTTATTTAGAAAACTAAAGTGTGTTTATTACTATTTTAAATAAATAAATGAAGAACGATTTTTACTATTTTTAATGAAATTATTTTTATTAGCTACAATGACCAACAGGGTATAGAGGACAAGCTCTTTAGATAACTATTTTGTCAAAAGAATTAAAATTCTACCAATGCAGGACCATGCTGGTACTATCGTTTAGCTTGTATCTTCGGTGTCATCATCCGAACGATTTAATTGTGCATTTATTGGCGGGGCTGAAAATAATCAAATTGCAATGAAACTTAGTCCTTTTTCTCCAGAATCTGAACTTGGTATGGAAGCTGCTAATTTTACAAGTAAAAGTAAAACAGAAATTATTAAAGAAGATTCAATACCCGCGACAAAAGATGATAACTGTTTGCCTATAGACATTTGGGCATTTTTAACACGTCAAGTAACGGAACAAGATAAATACCAAATATTAAAATCAAATTGGTTTCCTGGTCCAAATTGCAAATATATATGCTCTGTGCATTTAAAGAAGGCTAAGGATGTTTATTGCTTTTTGTCCGAGAAGCATCTACATAAATTTCCGTGGATAATGATTTCAGAATGCTTTTATGGAATTTTTTGTAAGTATTGCTTTCTTTTTGCAAAAGTTGGGGAAATACACGGTCAAGTGCAATTACTCAAGGTAGTCACTTTACTTCTTAAAAGTTATTCAAAGCTTTTGGGTAAGGATGGAGACTTACAATTTCATGATTGCAATGCGTATCACTTAGTTGCTATGTTGGCAGCATCAGATTTTATCCGAACATGTGAATGTCCGTCTAAAGAGTACTTAGTTAAGTTAACAAAGAAAGACTTAAACAAGCTAAAGAAAATCGAGAACGATTAAAGGCTATAATTGAATCTGTAATATTTCTTGGTCGACAGAATATTGCTCTGCGAGGTCAACGCGATGATGGGCATATCTTTGAAATTAATCAAAACTCTTCAGTAATTAATGAAGACAATCTTCGGGAATTGCTTTGCTTTCGAGTAAGCGCTTAGGAAAATATTTTAAAAAACCATTTGAACAAATGTATTTCTAAAGCAACATACATAAGTAAAAGTATTCAAAATGAAATAATTGAACTATGCGCTCGACAAATTCAGGACTTAATTAAAACAAAAATTTTTAAATGAAAATTTTATAGCATTATATTTGATGAAACAATGTTTACCAGTCATAGTTCTGAAATGACAGTCGTATTAAGATATATTGATGTTAATACCTGTGAAATCCGTGAAGATTTTATTGGTTTTGTAAACTGCGATACTGAAAATTATTCTGATTTTACTCATGAATCTGCATTAACTGGAGAATTGCTACCAAACACATTTGCAAACACATTGAAAAAATTTGGTTTCAATTTAAAGGATTGTGTTGGTATAGGTACTGATAAATGCAGCCTTATTTTAGGTGAAAACAACGGAGCATTCACGAAAATACAGAAGATCCTACCAAACGCAATAAAAAGTCCGTGTTACAACCATGCTTTAAACTCATCAATTTTCAAATGTTCGTCTGTGCGAGCTGTAAGAAATGCAATTGTCACAATGAAAGAAGTAATATCATTTTTTAAAGCTTCGCCGAAGCGGAGTAACGTGCTTAAATATATAATTAAGGGAATGCTTACAAGCTTATGCGAAACGAGATGGATTGAACGGCATAATTCTGTGTTAAGTTTTAAATCTTGTAATAAACATAGTAAAAACACTTGATTTGATATCTCAGTGGAATCAAAGGGATTCTTCAACTAAGGTTGCATTACTAAAAAAATGCAATATCTGACCCCTTAATTGTAATAGCACTTTGTTCATTAGCTATGTGTTAAATACCACAGTCTCTTTAAGCGAGGCTCTTCAAAAAAAATTATTGGATAAGGAATATGCAAAAACTATTCTCAAACATTCCATAAAGATATTAAATAAAAGACAACCCAACGAAGAAATTTTTAATGCTTTATTTATGACTGCATCAAAGTTACTAGAAGACTTAGGTTTAAAAATCAATGTTTCCTAGAATTACAGGAAAACAAGCAATTCGCCTAAACCTCAACACCAATGATCCTCTAACTTGCTATAGAATCAATGTTTATTTACCCTTACTTGATAGCATACTTCTAGATTTACAGTTCAGGTTTTCTGATGAAACCTTGAACTCCTTTGAATTAAATTTAGCAACACCTAAAAATGTATTAAATAAAACAAAGACAGAGTTAAAAGCATCCATAAATAATATACTAAATTTTATGAAAGGGCTGTCTTACATTAACACTGTTGATGAGAATGTCCAATTAATAAAAGTTTCTTTAGAATTTGAATTTCGGGAGCTGGAAAATGGAAGACGCAATCAAAAAGCAACAAGACCTAGCTGAATGTGCACTGGAAGCATACAAGCAATGTGATGGTAATGTCTTCCCTTAAATTAAATGTATTTTGCAACTGCTTTGCACCCTTCCTGTTAGCGTTGCTTTGGGAGAATGGAGTTTCTCGGTTTTGAAAAGACTTAAAACTTGATTAAGATCCAATAAAGGAAAAGAACAATTAAATGGATTAGCTACGATGCATATTCATAGAGATTGCATCATAAATGTCAAAAAGATTATTGATAGTTTTCATCTTCAATTTTATATTGTAGTTTGTTGAATTTATAAAAGTTTTTATTAAAAAAAAGAATATATTAAAGATATTATGTTGTCTTTTGTTGCACATTACAGATAGGACCAGTCTTACCTATAAACTGACAAGACTGCAGCCTTTGTACCATGATTTTAGCGAGCTGAAATTTTAAATGGGGTATCGTGAAAAAAAATTGTGGTATTTAAAGTGTTTAGGGCCCCCAAAATTTTATTCTGCCTAGGGCTCTCGATGATATAAATCCGTCCCTTATTACAGACTAAATATTCATTTTCAACGTTTAATTTTTCAAGATATTTATATACATATACATTCAATATATTTATTAGCAAACTTTTCTAAAAATATTCTAAATAATCAAATAATTTTTTTTTTTTCAAATTACCTCCCCTCCTACCCCCCCCCCCCAAACCTTATAGGAAAATGACCTGGATCTGCCACTGATTTTGGGGAGGAAGGAAAGTTTACCTTGGTGATGAACTACGTTAAGTTTCATCATTCATTATCAGATTTTTATGATACTCATCTTTTCTAAATCCTTGTGAAGAGACATTCTCAAAAATTAGGAATACTGCAAGAGGACAAATAGCTCCGATCAGAAAAAACAATTTGTTAGAACGAATGAGGAACAGTTGTGAGCACGTTACTGAACATGATCTTTCAAACTTCGTGAGACACTGCGAATCTTTTCTTACGCAATGTGCTAATGGAGATGACATTAATAGAGAATAAAGTCGTAATTTTTTTCAATCTTGTTGTTTCGAATTTGTATGTTTTTAACCCTTTCGTGACGAGTGACCCGTATGGCGGTTCATAAAATTTGTTTCTAAATGACGAGTGACCCGCATGGCAGTACTTAAACAGTTTTGAATATTTTAAATCATCTATAGCAATTGTGGAAAACTGTAAAATTACTTTTGAAATGTTAACAATTTCTTAAGTTAATGCTTCAAACCGTTTGTTAATTGCATTTATTGATCGCTCAAAAATCTATTTTAAAAATGACAAAAGTAAATAAAAAGTATACTGTCATAAATGAGATCCTTGATATTTTTTTTCAATGATAGTGGTAAATATTTTTTTTGTTTGATCAATACTATAAATGCCTCATTTATTTAATATCAAAAACTATATGTTTATGTATTTCTTCTTTATTTGTTTAAGGTTACATAGAGAAACCATATATTTTTGTTAATTTCAACATGATATATCTTGATCACGTTACTACGACAATAAAAAAATTTTTTTTAATTTTTTTTAATTTTCTGAAAGCCATTTCTTTGACAAAAAAAACAAGGTCTTATTTGTAAAATTCAGACTAGTAGTTTTTATTTTATACTCTTTTAATTGATCATTATCCAAGATCGTTATTTTACGCGCAGTCATAAAGCTGTTTTTAAGTCAGTCGCGAAAGGGTTAAAACCGCTAGATTGAATGCAAAAAAAGGCCAGATTAAATGCAAAAAACTGCCAGATTAAATGAAAAAACCCACCAGATTTGTGAATAAATTCACCACATTAAATGCAAAAACCGGTATGTGAATTTTTTACAAGTAGAGTTCTAGAATAATATTATTCTAGAAAAGTATATTTTACTATTTTATTAAAAAATATTTGATATATTCAATCACCCTTTTATAACTCCTATAAAACCATATAACAAAAATTTTTTTATTTATATGAATGAATAAAAAAATTTTTGTTATATAGTTTTATAAGAGTTATAAAAGGGTGATTAAATATATCAAATATCTTTTAACAAAATAGTAAAATATATTAACCACAATACTGTAAATTTGGTTCAGAAAAATCTAAAACATTATATGACAATTACATAGTTTCACTATATTAATAGTTTTTAATTATTTTAATTGAAGTTTTGTATTAAGCTGTTTTTGTAATATTGGTTTTTATTGGGAGATATTTTTTAAAAATGGGTGCAAAACTTTTTGTAAGTTGAGTTGAATTCAGGTAAATAAATAAATTTTTGGAAGAAAAAGAAGTTTTGTTTTTAGCAAGAAAATTACAAACTAGCGGAGTATGGATTTAAATATCAAATATTTGGATATGTTTGAAACGTATGATGGAACTTTAGACGCTGCCGTTTGGATACAGCGAACAAAGGTGATCACAGAAATGCAGAATGTAAAACTGAAGTTACTCTTTCCAATTCTTCTGAGAAGAACAGCTTATGTAGTATATAATGCTTAAAATGCTGAAAATAAGCAAGACAAAGAAGAAGTTGAGCGTGTCTAGTTTGCAGCATTCTCTATAGATGCTTATATGGCATACTAACTTTTTTTTAAACGAAAATTAAACGTTGGAGAGAAACTTAATGTGTTTTTGGCCGGCTTGAAACAATGGCTTTTCTCGATATGTTGTCAGAACAGTCTGTTCCATTAGCGTTAGTTGTTGAATTGCGCGAGGATTTATCATCAAGATTTCGAACCATTATGGATCCAATTGATGTTATGTTACCCAAAGAAAGAGCTGCTTTGAATCATGTATGCTTAGATGATGCTGTTGGAACTGTGTTTCGAAATCATGACACAAAAGCTCCGTCGGTATGTTACTACTGCAAAGGGTTAAATGAAATTGCGAGAAATTGTTCCTTTGCTAAGAACCTGGCTCCGAAAAATATGGTTCCATGTTTTAAATCTGGGGATAAAGAACACGTGGCTGAAAAACGCTTAAAGATGTAGGAGAACGAGTGCAAGGGTGAGGAATGTGCGCTACCTAACTCCTGAACAATAATGGAATTATCACATTGTCTATTATTCATCAAGAAGTTAATGGTATGTTAGCGACAATTATGGTAGACACGGGATGTTCAAAAACAACCATAAATTAAAGATTATTGTCAAGAAATCAAAATTAATCCTAGAATCCTCCGAGTGTAGTAATTTTTGACGGTAAAATTCATCAATATAATGTATCAGTGGTTGTCGCTATTGAGGTTAATGGTTTCAAAGTACAAAAAAAAGTTATTTTTGTGGATTTTCAACTGTTTAGAGTTAATATAATGCTTCATGAATGAATGAAGTTCCATTAACATACTAGGAGGAGTTTTTATTTCTCCGTCTGAAATGGCAAAGTTTGGGTTCAGCTCGTGTGGAACAGCAGTCTCAAAGAAAGATTAAGTCAATAAAATTGAAAATAAAAAACAAGATCATAAAATTAAAAAACAAGATTATAATATTTAATGGAGTCGAATGGAAAGTTAAATGGAAATGTAGAGATGGAGAAGGCCCCAACCAATTATTTAACAAAGTTGCCCTATACGTCATACCAAAACATGCAAGAGCAGAATATGAAAGCAAACTACGGGATTGGATCAATTGTAAATGGCTAGTTAAATATAACAAAAATAAGATAGGACCACCAAAGGGCATCCTGTTATCCAACGAAGTAGAGAAAATAAAGTCAGACCCATTTTGGAGTGGAGAGACAGTTTTATTGAGATGTATACAGGAAATACAGATGTTTGTGTTGAGAAGCTGAGGGAATGGAGAAAAATGGGGAACAAACCAGCAATCATTGATTTACGAAAGACTTATTTCCAGTAAAAAACTGAGGAATCTCTTTGGCCATTCCAAACTGTGGCTTTTTGAAACAAAGGTATTGTTTGAAACGGCTAGGTTTTGGATTGAATGTTGCTCCATTATCAATAAATCTGGTGTGAGTGCCATTATTGATCAAGACGAATTGGTAAAGAGAAGAGCGCCCGCTTACGTGGATGGCATTTTTGTCAATGAGGAAGTAGTGAGTCAGTTATGTCATAAGTCATTTCAAAAAATATGGTATGGACAGTTAGGAAGGTGAACAGATTGGATGTAATGGGGTTCGTATATTGGGATTACGAGTGTGCAAGGTTGGTGACAAGTTGATGTGGTCCAGAGAGAATTGAGTTGATGCAATTTCAATAAAGTTAAACAGAAGTAGAAGAGTAGACTTTTTCTTTTGAGAGTGGTTAGTTTAACAAATGGTTGGGACGATGAAATTTGTGATTAAAATTTAAAGTCGGTACTTCAAGAAGTTTATGATGAGGTGGAAAAGTGACATCCAGCTTATGGTGATTGGGCTGTACATGATGAAAAGGGTGATGTGTGGGTTGATGCTAGTTTTTTGCTTATTGGTGTTCTTATTCAAATTGGTAAAACAACTGAAAAAGATGCAACATGGCTATAAAAATTAATGTTTATCACATAAACGTAGCGGAGCTGGATTCTGTAATGCGAGGAATGAATATTGCTTGACGTGGAAACTAAAGAAAGTGACTATTTTCAGAGATCATGTGACAGTGATCCACTGGGTCTTTGACGCTCTCACTGCTAAGTCAAGATTGAAATCAAAAACAATAGATGTAATGTTTTTTTTTTTTCTGTCCATTTTTTGCCGTATAAAAATTTAAATACAACCAATATTTCCAATATACAAATTGCCGGAGCAAGAAGAAGACACAATTTGTTTTATCGTCAAGCTCCGAGATTGATTCCGTAAAAAATAAATAATTTCGTATAGAGTATATAAATGTTACCAATATATATAAAATAAAACTTTATTTTTAAAAAGATAAAACAAAAATAAAAAGTTACAGGGTCATAAAGAATATCTTTTTTTTAAAAACAAAAAAAATAAATTTAAAAAAAATTTCTTTGAAAGTAATACAATAATCAATAAAAGGTAAAATAACAAATTCTTAGAAATAAAAATTAAATAAATAAGTATATAAAGGTTAATATAAATTTGTACAAAGTATAACTTGCGATAAAATAAAAAAATTAAAAAAAAAAGGTTTTTAACAACTTCTTTTTTTTTTATTCATTAAGATTAAATACTAAAATTATTAATAAATTATTAATGAAGCATTTAATTCGATTTTACTTTAAATTCGTCAAGAGTTTCAAAAGTTTTAAGTTTATTAGATAGGATTTTATTCCATACATTTGGTCCTCTTATGGATAATGAAAACTCAGTTGTGGCATAAAAACCTTTGGGCTAAACATAGGTGTTGTTTGAGTTGATTCGAATAAAACTAAGCGTTCTGCAATAATTTTTTCAAGAATATGATCTTAATGTTAATGTAAAACTTGTTCCTTCAAGAGATAACTTAGCTGACGCATTGACAAGAGCTCGAAGTAGATGGTTTAATAAAATGACATAGGCTGAGCATTAGAGTCATTCCGTTTAAGTAGTAGTTACAGAGACTGAATCCATTTCAAGCATACACAAGAGAATCGGATCTTTTAAAGTACATCCTTTGGAGCATTAAACTTTGTTTGTAAAGTAACTCCACTGCTAACGAAAATGACGTTTAAGATATAAATTACAACTACAAACCATGTCAGTCAATAGATCCAGCACCAGTACAATGGGTGAAGGGAAAATTGAGCGCTAATGAAAATTGGGAAAGTGCGCCCATTGATATTACGCAGTTTGGCAGAGAAAAATTTCTAACTCTAATTGATTGCGGACGTTCAAGATACGTACTGTGACAACAACCTTCGAGTTCATACAGAAGTATTTCCATCACTCAAATGCTCCGCCTTATCTTCTGTGAGCGCGGAGCGCAATCTGAAACTCTGACAGTTAACAAAGTAACTTATAAAACTGTGGAATTAAGAAGTTTTTTTGATGGTTGATGAGTGTGCATTAGGTTTCGAGCTGCTTATTATCCCGAAGTAAATAGAATTATGGAAAGAAAGCATTGTACGATTAAGAGAATTGCAGAAAGATAAAATATGTCAAAACCGAAAGCAGTATATTGGTACAATGTCTCAGCCGATAAAAACAATGCAAGCCCGATGGAAAATATACAAATATTAAATTGACCTGAAAGGATTTAGAAAAGATAATCTTCCGGCAAAAGTTGACATAAACGAATTGTTTAAAAATGGTGATAACTGTGGTTGAAACAACCAAATGTTAAGTGTCATACTAAGTGGCAGCCAGCTAAACAAACTGGAATAATTTTGAAACAAATTTTAGAAGTTATTGGCGTTTCGCGTCACGTAAAACCTTTCTGATATCGAAATGACTCTCGCATATCTGATATTCTTAAACTCAAAGTAGAAATGAACACAAACAGTGGTCGTAATAACGCGGAAAACCATGTTGAGCAAAATAAAAGTGTGTTGGAGGCGTTTACCGTTTGTTTGTAGGCGTCAAGAAGACGTGCTACAAACTAACGGTAAAGCCAAAGATGGATTTCAAGTAACAGAAGTGCCGTTGCCACGAAGCATTCGAGAACAACGCACGCCCCAAAAATACGACGACTATTACTTGTTTGATCCTTAAGAACCAAGGAGGAGTGTAAATTTGGTGCAGAAAGTTCTAGAACATTCTATGGTAATTACGTTGTTTCTTTTTCTTAATAGTTTTTAATTATTTTAATTATAGTTGTGTCTTAAGTGGTTTTTGTAATGTTAATTTTTTGGGGAGATATTTTATGTCAATGGATGAAGAAATTTTGTAAATTAAGTTGAATTCAGGTTAATAAATAAATTTTTGGAAGGCAAAGAAGTTTTATTTCAAGCGAGAAAATTACAAATTTATTTATTTAATATGCAGATACCCAATTCAAATGATGTAATGTTGCGGCTATCTGAAATCGAGACGAACCATGACAAAATATAAAGTTTCAAAATAAAAACATTTTAACTTCTTTTGCTTTTTATTTGCTGCAAAAAATTTATTTGCTTTAGAGCATGTTGCTTTATATGGTTGCTTGTTTATTATTTTTAATCTTAATAATGTTTTTTTTCTTTACGAAAGAAAAAGAAATTAAAAGATATAGATGTGAGTCTTGCAGTTGCAGAAGAGGAGGTTTATATTGGTTCAACTAAAACTCGTCCTAAACAACTGGAAAGTCGTGGTAGGGGTCAATGCTGCTGTGAAAAGTGTAAAAATGCTAGGTATGACAAACATGAAAATAAGAAATAAAAAATAAGAAAGCGAAATTTGCTATAGAATATAAAACGATATAAATTTTTATATCGATTGAACCAAACAAGTTTTTGTGAAAATTGTCAAACTTTAACAGTGCAGTTTGAGCAACTTAAAAAAGAAAACAATTACCTTAAAATTGAGTATGGTTTCCTTAAAAATGAAAACTTAAAATTAAAAAAAAAAAAAACTCGGAGACTAATGATTAGATTAAAATAAAGAATTAAAACAAGTTTAATTATAAAAGCATTTCCACTGAACCATAATTTTCTAAATCTTTGACTGGTTTAGACTTTGACAGGTTCAATGATATACTTTTTTGATGAACCCAGGTAATAACTGTGAGCTTTTAAATTTTTATGATTCTCAGTAAAGTTTTGAAAAAAAAAACAACAACAACAAAATAGAATCAACGTAGAAAAAAGGTCCGAAATAACAATTAAATGCACTTGACCACTTTTTTATGATTCTTGTTTGTTTTAAAAATGGATTAGCATTTTCTCATATTGGATGGTTGTTTAAGTTGCCAAAAAGATCAATATCAAGACAGATAATATCCTAGATTAATTATTTGTACTTTACACTTGGTTGGATACCTATTTAGTCTTCTTCAAAACAAATTGATTTGACAATACCTGAATGTTTTAAAAGAACATACCCAAGGACAAGATCCGTCATTGAATGCACTGAGTTGTTCTGTCAAATACCATCATCTTTAAATCTTCAGAGTGCTATGTATTCAAGTTACAAAAGCCATGTTACTTACAAAGGATTATTAGGAAGATCTTTTCTGGTGCTATAATATTTGTAAGTCAGTTGTATCCTGGATCAGTATCAGATAAGGAAAGAGTGTAAAGAAGCGGATAATTAAATAAAGATATATACGATAAAGATGATTCAGTATTCGGAGATAGAGGGTTTATCATTAAAGAAGAATTAGCAAACAAAAATGTAAGTTTAAACATCCCTTCCTTTTTAGAAGATCGAAATCATTTTACATTAACTGACGTTAAAGAAAGCTAAACTATTGCATCTATACAAATGCATATAGAGCGTGCTAATCAAAGAATAAAGCAATATAAAATTATTTGTAATTAAATAAAATTATCTTTACATGAAATATCATTATTTTTGCATGCTTCATTAAATCAAATTTGGACCATTAATTGTTTCCTTGCAAACTTTCAATCACCCTTAATAAACGATGCAGAAAAAACATATTAATATTTTTTGAGACTTTAAGAATTTATTTTTTGAAGATGTAATAAAAATACTGCTTTTAAATATTATTTTATTTTTCATATAATTCATTGTTCAATTTCATCAGTCTCAAGTTCAACCATAGCAGGTAAAAGATGTTTGATATAAAATAAGTTTAGTTTATTAACAACACCTTTAAAGATCAGCATGCAACTGGGGACTTTTTCAATATTTTAACCTATAAAATAAGTTTAGTTTACTTACAACATTTTTAAAGTACATTATATCAAAAGCAGTTTGAATAATAATGCATCCTTTGAATGTATAAACAATGAAATCAGAAAATGTTACTAGTGGTATGCTTTGAGCAATTTGTATTTGAGTGTAATATCTATTTTCATGTTTTTTTTGCAAGGCTGGCTGGTCATTTTTTATTTTAACGTAAAAAGATTCGTTAAGTACTAATTTTTTGGGTGTATGATTTCTTTTTGATCAAGGACATTTTATTTCTATAAACCCAAATTCATTATGCAACTCTCCATTATTTAACATACTATCCGGTAACGCTGCAATACATGGTAATTTAGGTCGTATAGTAATCCCTGTTTCTCTGCATTTTATAGAATGAATAAGTTGTGTTTCATAATGTCTTTTCAAAAATCTCTGGCAATTCTTTACCATGTTGTACAGCTTTTTCAAAAAGTTTTGAATTAGGTAGCTATCTTTTTGTGTAAAGACATTAAACTGTCAAAGTTTTTGGCTTTAATATATACTTTATAAAAATTTCTAAAAGTAATTTTGTTTCTTTGTATTGCAAGCCATTTATCTGACAAATTTTGTGAATGTAACTTATTTTTTCTAAAAAGTTTTTTTTACAAAAAAAAAGGTACAATTTGAAATGATGTCATTAAAGTCATTATTTATTTTGTTTAAAGGTACATACTCAAGTTTAATATCTGGTACTTGAATAGCACATTCATATTTAGCTAATTTTGTATATTTGATATTAGTTCAAAATGTGGTTTCACAACTTACAAATGTATACTAAGAGGTAAATTTGTCGAAATTATTGATATGTGTGCAATGACTTCCCGTTTTTCCATTTTCATACGCGCTTTTCATAACCCTTTAGCTTAAGTTAAGATCAGCATGCGACCGGGGATTATGTTCCAATGACTGCTAACTTTTACTTAAAATGTTGCTTTTCATCGAAGTTAAAACGTTGATTTAAGTCGGATCTTATGTTATAACGTTGGAAAACCTAGTGTTGAAAAATGTAACGTTATTTATCCTTTACATTTGCAACATTAATACCACGTTATTACAAACTAAACAACAATATTATTTAGGGCTGTTCAACGTTGATGTGAACACTGAGATATATCGTGGTATCGAGTTTTTTAAATTTGTAAACCTATATATCTTGATATCAATTTCTTTTTTATTGTTTGGTTAAATATTGTAAAATTAATTTTTTTTTATATGTTAACCTAACAATTTTAAAATTTAATTGTGTTAACAATCAATATTGTGATATCAAATGGTAATCTATCAATTTTACAAAATCTAATGTTAATCTATTGATACATAGTATCGAAAGTTAACTTATCAATACTGTAATATCAATCTTTATTTTTTCAAAATCACTATATTGAATGCTAACTTGTTAATATCATGTTATCGAATGTCAACTTATTGATATCGTCAAATTGTTTGTTAAGTTATTGATTTTGAGATAATTGTTTGTTAATCTATTGATTTGAGACTGTTGTTTGTTAACCTATCATTTTTGATCAAACGTTTACCTATTAACTTTAAGATATTGAACTTAATACATTTTTGTCACTTTTATTTTTAAATAAAAATTTTCGAAATGTTTCAAATCTTCAAACAAAATTCTTAAGTAATTAAAAAAGTATAATCTCAATTATAGTTTTTATGTGTTTATTGTTAGTTAATTAAAAATTTCAACGATAAGGGGTAACGTTTAGTGAAGTAATAACTTTATGCATTTTCAATATTTCGTATAACTTTTTTTAATTATTCGCTTAACAGCTTGTTCTTTCATCAATGCAATACATCCCAGGACCCCAACCTAAAAACAGTTTTGACAATACTTATGATGCTTTGATCATGATAAAAAATAGCAGAGTACTTTTAGTATTAACAGGTATGTTTTTAAAAGTCAAAGTTTGTTTTATTTATTGCTATAATTAAATTTTTATCAATTTTGGGATATAATTTAAAACATAAATTATATCATATGCAGTTTATATACTGCTTTTAAAATTAGTATAGTATATTAAAAATTATAAAAAAGATATTACCGTAGTCGTAGCAGTATCTAAGAACAGCCAGTTTTCAATTTGTAAATAACAAGTGTTGTCTATATACCTTCTGGGCTTTTTCTTTTAATTATTGAGCTTAATAGCTTAGAGAAATTGTTAAACTTTTAGCTTTCTTTTTATCAAAAAGGTTTTGTTTTGGATCTTGTAACCAGACATAAAGTATTTATAAACGTTGCAAACATTGTAATCACAAGAGTAAAATAGCCATAGAGATGAAAGTGATTTGATTTGAAGCCGATAAAAAAGAACGATATTTTTAAATTTAAGGATTTAATTTTAGGCTAGGCGTAAGAAGTACATTTATTATAAAAAACAAGTTAGAGTTTGTAGAGAGAACGGTGGTGTATAGATACTAAATAATAGCGATGGCGTAAAAGTTCTGATAATAAGAGATATACTAAAAACGAGATTTGGCATGTTTATTATTGGCAATTTACTGCTGAAAAAATTTTCCATAACCCCAATAAGTGTCAAATCTAGTATTATTTCTTACTAAACAATTATTATCCATAATTTCAGAAACACAAACGAGAGGCATATATAGTACAATTGGAGTACAATATATCGACTTGAAGTATTTAGAGAAGTAAAATAAACAGAATGGATCATAACTAGAAAAAGAAATTAATCATAATTAAAGAAAAGGTAAAAAGAGAAAATGTTAATTAAAAATTTCTTGGAGTCTATATTGATAAAAAATTAACTTGGAAGCATCGCATTAACTTAATCTCTTCTAGTTTTAGATGCATCGGTATTCTAAGCTATTAAAAGCTGGAAACCTACAAAATAAACTACAGTTGACACAATTATACCATTCATTTGTTCAGTCATATAAACTATGCAAATATTGGGAAAGAAATCAAAGACAAAACCTAAAACTCTTTTTAATCATCAGAAACATGTTATAAACTTTAGAAATCGTCTTACATACTCTGCGCCACTTCGTAACGAAATAAAAGCTTTAAATATTTATCAACCTAATATTTTTAATATTTTATGCTTTATGTTTAAGTGTAAAGAAAATATTAACCCACAAGTGTTTTAACATCTTTATTCTTTAAAATCGAAAAACAAAAAATAGTTCACAAATTGACAACAATCTAATGCTCTTTTTTTCAAAACTATATACAAATAATTTTGTATTTCCTATTATGGACCTTGAAATTTATCTTTTTAAATGAAAACATCTTTATCTATGTTTGAGTTTTTTTTCATTATTGCTGGTTTATTAGACTTAATAGTAGTATTTTATTATTTACGAATATTTCCATAACTGATTTACAAATTTACTTATCTAATGGAATTTATTTTCATATTTTATTATTTTTTATTACTGTATTTTATTGACCTTTTATGCTTTTATTGTTTTAAAAATTTTTATAACTTCATTATCATATTACGTATTTATATTATATTACATTCGATCCTAAAAAGTATGGTAAAGGGCTTCAATTTATATTATGTTAAAATTTGTATTGTTGATATTATCTGTTAGCAAATAAAAAAATTGTAAATTTTTCTTATTGCTTTAAAATCAGTTAGAATTAAAAACCTGCAAGCTTGAAGAATAAAATACTCATATTCTTATGGAAAGAACAAAAATTACTAAAAGAACAAGAACAAAATTTAATATTAATTATAAGAGGAAATTAAGAAATTCTTTCTTAACGTCTTGATCGCATTAAACATGAAGCTTCAAAATAAAAAAATAAAAAAAACGCAGAAAAAGCTATTTTTAAAAAAGATGTAGTTGAAATTAAAGAAAATTTTAGCTTTTGAGAAGTCATAACGAAAGAGAAAAGAAGTTATTAAAAACAAACTCGGCTGATTAAGGAAAACTGAAATTGAAAGAACACATGGCATTGGAATGCTAAAAGAAAGCAAAATACCGAAAGTGATATTCTTTAAAATAAAAAAACTTTCAGATAAAATACAAACTCTTGATAATGCAATAAAACTAAGAGGGACAGAATTATTCATAAATAAAGACTATACATAAGAAACGATAGAACATCAAAAAAAAACATTGGAAGGAAGTTAAACGACTTTGCAAAGCTGGTAAGTACACCATTATGAATGTGATAAAACTTACAAAAACAAGCACCCACATATTTAATCTTTTTAAAAGTTTTGATTTTCGTTTGAATAATTTCAAAACTGCAAATAAGTTTTTGCCGCACAGCCATTATGACAATTAGAGTGTTCCGAAAAAAAAAACTTAAAAAGTCTCCCCGGCTGTTTTTTTGGTAATAGGTAGAGTAAAAATCCTAAGTTTCAAATTTCAGCCCAAAATGATAACCCTAACCGTTGTCCCAACTCCTCCAAAAATATTTATTTTTTGGTTTTTTTAAAGATTTAAAATAGTTTTTATTCTATAACTTTTTGTAAGTAAATAAACAAGTAAACTCAATTTAAATTTTTATTTTACGCAAATGTTTATAAAAAAAATCAAAGGCCATGATAACAAGTTTAATATGAGAATTAAAACATAAATATTACTAATTTTTTCATTTTTGTTGATATTTTTAAATACATTAAAACCATCATTATTTTAGTAACTAGCTGTCTTTCGTTTTGATGCTTATATGTGTTAATTGCTAATTTAATAAGCTATTATGATCTAATAGTGTTTACAAATTGTCAGTTTATATATGTCATGAGCTTTTCTTGCAAATAAAGTTTATGGCCTATAAAATACGTTCAAAACTTCCTTGGGATATTTATGTTTATGTATATAATTATCAAAAATAAATTCAAAACTTCCTTGGAATATTTATGTACATTTACATAGTTATTAAAAGTACCTACAACCCCCTTGGGATAATTGTGTACATGTACATAATTATCCCTAGGGAGTTTGTTAAACCCGAAAAATCTATATAAATTGCAAAACAGTACGTATGAAACAAGTTTCTTAAAAGTAAATATAGTTGTCGTTTTTACAATATAGTTATCTTTTTGTTTTGTTATAGTTTCAGATTGAGGTTGTAATTATGTTGCCTGAGATATCTCAGAGCATTTTGTAAAAGTTATAAAGTTAGCTTTTGCCAATATGAGTAAATCAAGTTTACGTACAAAATGCCAAATTTTGTTGTTGGGGAACAGTCTGGAAAAACTACCTTCAAACCGAATACCAGCTAAACCTGAGATGTTGCGATACTTTTTCTTTTTGAAAGAAGGACCTATGAATCAAGGTAAGTACTCTGTTAGTAATACAGTTATATGTAGTAAGATAACTAACAAGCTGTGCGCTATGTGGGAATAAACAGGAGTGAAAATACTAAGAACAGACAAAGAGAAACAAAAACTTACAAATGTATTGACTCGTATAGAACCATAGGCAAGCATAAAACTAAAATTGATGAAAAATCCCAAATGTTTTAAAATCGACTAGAACAGTTTCTTTTATATTGCATATCAAGAAGCAGCTTGTATTGTTAAGTGCGCAAAATGAAAGAAACACTAAAAAAAAAGAAGACGTTAACGTTTTTAGATGCTTTAAAGAAAGGTAAAAGAGTCGTTTTAGGCTCTGTTGACAAAGATTATACAAGAAAATTGAAAAGTTATAAAAAAAGGAAGCAATCAAGTGAAAAGTACGCCGAGAAAAAAGTAATAGAGCAATCAACAGTGGTGATTTTAGAATATTCCAAAGAAGATAATGATCTAGATTATACAGATGAATAATTTCTTCATCTGTATAATCTAGATCATTATCTAGATTATCATAGGAAATTGAGGCTACGAACAAGGTAAATTGCTAGGCATTCTATAATTAGTGGAGAGCACCGGGTTTAGTCAAGCCACAGCTACATTTTCTTTTGAAAGGCAACGGGATTAGGCACATAATATAGTTGGATTGTCTTTTGACACAACTGCTTCAAACTCAGGGTGGCAGAATGGTACTTGCGTAAAAATTAAAATTCTTTTAGAAATAAAGTTGTTTTCTTTTGCATGCAGATATCACATACTGGAAAGACTGCCCAGCCTAGTTTGGATAGCGCTGTTTGAATGTAATCACAGCCCATATTATAAACACTTTAAAGAGTTCCAGGAAAAATGGGAGTCTATCTTGTACTAGAATGACTTCAAATGCTCAGACGTGAAAGTCAGAAATTTAAAGCTATCGCAAAATTCTGCAATTTTAATTTTTAAAGAGCAGCTCAAAAATAAGAATTTCAAACTAAGAGATGGCTACAAGGAATGCATAGAATTCATGTTACTTTTACTTAGAGAAATTCCAGATAAAAGTCTACCTGGCCTTTTTACCATGCAAAATGGATGTCACCGGTGATATTCGCTGCCAAAAACGTACCTCTAGAGATTCTTTAGGCTATAATGAGGTAAATTTTGCAAAGCTGAAAGATATGTATGTCTTTTTAATGCTCTTGTGTATGTTGAGCATTGGGTAACATGCCCACTTGGAGTTGATGCTCCTTTTAATGACTTAAAATTTTTTAATGAGATACAGGGCTTCAAAGTCATCAACAAGGAAGTATTTGAAAGCACCTCAACAATATTTAAAAACCTGTTTAGGTATTTAACTGAGGAGATTTTTTATTGTTTTCAAAAACGTTTTCTAACAATGTAAATAAGAATAGAATTAAAAAACTTCAGTTCTGCCAATGTGGCGAGTTGAAAAAAGGTACACCAAGCTTTCCTGTAGTGACAAAAAATATAAAAATTCCATCATTGATTGGATAAAACTTTTAGCGCTCTGTTTAAAACCCTGATGTGACCACAGAGTAGCTGAAAACGTCTTTTTAAACATGGGAGGAGCACACAGACTATCTTAAAGCAATAAACTTTTTAAAAAATGTTTGTGTTGTTAATGATGTTCCTAATAGAGGTGTAAAATTGGTGCAAGATTTTTTATCGTTCCTCGCAAAAGATGAAAAAAGCATGCAAAGTGTGTTACAAGTAGTTGTAAACCACAGGAAGTATTTTACCAACTTCAGAAAGGCAACTTTGAATAATCGTTAAACAAACTTTTACTGATTAGTTCCTTTTTCCTATTTAAATCAATTTATAATAGCTTTGTGTATTCCTTCGTATTCAAATGTATAATATGTTAGAAAATGGGTTATTGCTTTTTTAAAGAGATTTATTATGAAAGTTAGTCAAAATTAAAAAACCAATAATACTGTATATGAGAAATACCAATAAACGTGAAAAGTTATGTATTTATGATACTTTAATTCCCATATTAAACTTGTTATCATGGCTGATATTTTTTTTCTAAATATATATTTAAAGTAAAAGTTTAAAACTGAATTTACTTGTTTGTTTACTTACAAAAAGTAAAAGATTAAAAATAATTCAAAATCTTTATAAAAAACAGAAAAATTTTTGCGGGACTTTAGAGAAGGGTTACTCAAGAGTCTTTAATACAAGGGGGGATCAGGGGAAGTTTAATGCATATCTAATAAATGGGAGAGGGAGGAGGGCTAATAAAGCAGAGGTTCAGAATTTTTTTTTATATTACAATATAAATATTTTTTATAAAAAAATTTTTTATAAATATAAACTAAATTTTTTACATAAAATACGCATAAAACTATTTAATTCTACAGTGGCTTGCAGTCAAATGCGCATTTTCTAACAGCTGTTTTTAATAATTTTAATAAGATTTAATATGTTGATATATGTTTTGTACTTTGGTTAGAATTAACTTAAAAATTCATTTTCAATCAATCAAGATTTACTTGGTGATTTTTAAAGCCTGTTTACACTGAAAAGTTTTGTTTTAATAGTGACTGAAATAATTGTTTTCCAATTTTTAGGGCCAACTTTCACCAGTTTTTTCTTTTTTTTTAATAATTAGTAAAAATTAGCAAACTGAGGGAGGGGGAGGGGGAAAGGGGTCTCAAATAGCTTGGGGTGGGTGAAAAAATTTTCCAAAAATTAGTAAACGTTTAACACATCCCCCCCTTCCTTTATTAGGGACTCGAGATTATCTTGATACTCAAGATATTTTGAATTTTTTAAAAAAATTTACCGTAATTTACATAATATGTAATGTACCATGTATAATAATATAACCTATAAAATAATTGCTAGCAGCGATCAAATAGCTTTTATGGAAACTTAAAAAAATGAAAAACAATGTTTGTATTCAAAATCTTGGTGGACACCTTAATTATTTTGCTCTAAAACTATTCTTTCAATTCATTTTAAAAAATGAAGAGATTCTGGTTTTTAAAGATTTAAATTCTGTAACTTTCAAGTGTTACCTAATGACTCGTAAAAACTTTCTAAAACCCGTCAAGTTGGCTCAAAATAATATAATTTGCGCACTGTGTATTAAAATTGAGAAGTTAAAAAATATTTGTTCAAAAAACTTATGGAATGTTTCTAGACGTTAAAACAAAGACATAAATTCTAGATTATTTATCATAAATAGTAAAAAAGACAAAAAATTCATTAAAGACAACTGAATACTCCAAAAATTACATATCGTTATGAAAATCGGAGAATTTTCACAAGTTCAAAACATGATGATGTTACAATAACTACAGAAAATATAATTACGGCTATTTCGAATCTAATATTAAAAAAATCTCCTGCCTCTTTCGGTTTCTCCGCAGAACATTAAAAATACGCAAATTGTAGTACTTTAACATAATGGTTCATTAAGTTTTTTAACTACTCGATTAAATATGGATAGACACCAATATCAATGTTGACGTCAATTATTATGCCCCTTGTTAATTCGTACAAGAAATATTTAAATAGCCCGAGCAACTATTACGGTATTAGCATTATACCAATTTTTACAAAGGGTCTAGAATATCTAATTCTCATTTTATGTCCGGATATCAGAGATACTCACCCCTTACAATTTAAATTTAATTGTAACTGTTCAATGCTACATGCTGAATTTCTAATTTGCAAAACAATTAAATATTACAACAGCAACAAGTTTCCTGTGTACCTGTACTCTTCAGATGTAGAAAAAGCTCTTGATAGCTGTAACTAGGATGTCCTATTTGATAAATTATATTTCGATAAAAAATTACCACATTATAGTTAACACTATCTCTTCTTCTTAACAATAGTAGTGCAACAGTCTCATATCAATTTTGTAAATCAAAGTCTTTTCTTCTAAAGCAAGGAGTAAGACAAGGATCGATTGTTTCACCTCTCCTCTATAACATTTTCACTGAAAGTCTTTTTAAAACTATTAAAAATCAAGATATTAGGGGCACATCTATATACAACAACTTTACTATTGTTGTAGCATATGCGGATGATATCATAATTTTAAGTTCTACCCTCACTGGTAGCAAAAAGCTTATGAAAACATGCAACAATTACAGTAATTTAAATTGTAATAAACCAAATGCCAAAAAAGCTGAGTTCATGACTTGAGGTAAAGCACAACGCAAACCAATACGATAACAATTTCTGGTAATAAAAAAGTGCTTCAGAATAAACTTAGACATCAAGAATTCACATTGGATACTAAACATTTAATTTTTGCTTCACTCAGTTATACAAATGTTGATGAAAAAATCTTAAACTTTAGTGTAGCATAAACTATTATTCAATCTGGAATCCGGCTTGCCCACCCTAGTTTTATTTTTAATATATATAAATCATTATCAGTCCCTAACTTAACTTATGGTATGGAGCTATGAAAAATCTAGATAAAATAAGTTGGGGTGCGCTAAAATTGCTTTTAAGTGTTTCGAAACACAATAAAAACTATACGAATTTCCTATAAAAAATCCAGGAAATTTCAAAAGTATTCAACAAGATAAACTAAACTTATCCTTGTGTTTTCCTTATAATAAATCATTTGCAGACATCTTTTCACAACTGAAAAACCTTTTATTTCAACATTCATTTATTGGTGATATCCAGGATCTATGCCGTTTTCAGATGTTGAATTTTCAAAATTTATTTCAAAATAAAAAGAAGGTAAAAATAGCACTTTCTTAAAGTGAAATTCCCTCCGAAGTTAAACAAACTTTTAAGTATGCAATAAAGTCCTGAAATGCAAAGAGCAAAGAAGAATTTTTAAAATAGTTCAATAAACTAATACTTACTAAAACATATGACAAGATGCAAAATTATACAAGAAAATTATACAAAAATATTTTATTTGGAATAATATAGAGACATATTTATTGGAGCTTTATACGTTTATATTACGCTGTTATTGTACCGTCTTATTATATTTATATCATTTTATATCGAAGTTGTTTACGGCTGTTTCTTGGATACTTAATTTGTATATTTTTGACTTTATGCTTATGATATTTATGCATCTATATCGTTAAGTAGTTTTTTGAAATGGTTACATGTTACATTGTAGTTTAAATTATAAATGTACTAAAAAAAAGTTAACTTGGTTATGTTGAAAAGTTCTCGTTGCTTACAACAAAATGGTAACATCCAATTTTATATACATTATAAACGCTAGTTTATACTTTTAAATATTTAATAGTATTTAGTATTAATTATTTGATATTAGGCAGTGAAATTTTTAAGTTTAATACAGAAAATATATTGCTCGCAGAAATTAAATATTCAAAACATATCACAATTAATATATTAGTCCAAGAATTGTTTTAACATGCAAAACTTTTGGTGAAATGTTTGAAAATAATTTTATAGAAGGCTTTTTCTAAGTTTTAATAAAATTCACAAAATATTTTTTTTAGTCGTCCATTTGTTTTCAAGTACATTCTATAATTTCTTTGGACTGTCAGTTATTCGTGCAATGACAGGTATTTTATTTATATATATATATATATATATATATATATATATATATATATATATATATATATATATATATATATATATATATATATATATATATAATATATATAATCATATATATAATAATAAATACAACAACTTTTCTAATTTTTTATTAAAATCATTTATTTTATAAAATACATGTTTTAACTACATCGTAGCCATTATCAGTTAAAATATATTAAAATATATTAAAATTTGATATATTAAAATATATCAAATTAGTAAAATTAGGTTGAATTTATAGAGACCTTATTACAAAAAATACAATAAAAATGCAATTAAACAATGTAACAAATGTTTTAAAAAGAAATTGTCATTTTTACATGTTTATATGTATATATATATATATATATATATATATATATATATATATATATATATATATATATATATATATATATATATATATATATATATATATATATATAATATATATAATAATAAATACAACAACTTTTCTAATTTTTTATTAAAATCATTTATTTTATAAAATACATGTTTTAACTACATCGTAGCCATTATCAGTTAAAATATATTAAAATATATTAAAATTTGATATATTAAAATATATCAAATTAGTAAAATTAGGTTGAATTTATAGAGACCTTATTACAAAAAATACAATAAAAATGCAATTAAACAATGTAACAAATGTTTTAAAAAGAAATTGTCATTTTTACATGTTTATATGTATATATATATATATATATATATATATATATATATATATATATATATATATATATATATATATATATATATATATATATATATATATATATATATATAACATGTGATTCCAAAAAATCTGGACAAACTTTCCGCCATTTTTTCTCCGCGTAATTTTATCAACTTTGATTGGCTCGCACGCCATTTTGTAGGGAATTAAATTCTCTACAAAACTCATTAATTTTATACTGAGCAACAAATTTGAAATGATGAAAAAAGTTACTTCGAAACAAGATGACGTAAGAAAGCGAGTGTACGAGTTTATTGAAATTAACCCAGAACTTTCCAAAAACGCAATTGAAAAACATTTTATGATGAAAATTATTCCAAGATTTCCGCTCTACAATACTCTAAAACGAAAAGTCAACAACATATTACCCGAACGACAAGTTGAAAGCGGCAGGAAAGCAGTTAAGATGACAAAAAAGAGGATCAAACAATTGGAGAAAAAAATCGACCATCAACATGAAATCAGTCAACGTTCTCTTGCTAAAACATTCAATGTCAATCAATCATACATATGCAAAACGACAAAGCAGAAGACAACCTTTCATTATCATAGAAAAATTAAGGCTCCAAAAAGAACTCCTGAACAACAATCTCTTGTTCGTCCAAAGTGCTCTAAATTGGTTGCAATTTTTCAAAAAAAATAGGTGATCATTGACGATGAATCATATTTTGGATTAAGTAATTGTAATATTTCAGGAAACAGTGGATTTTATTCATCAGATGTTACTACGACACCAAATGATGTTAAATTAAAAAGAAAATCAAATTTTGAACAAAAATTATTGGTTTGGGTTGCAATTTCTCCAAAGGGATTGTCAAAGCATTATGTTGCACCTTCCGGTCAAGTTGTTAATGAAAATGTGTACATAGATAAGTGTTTGAGATCATGTTTGCTCCCATTTATAGAGAATGTTCATAAAGATGATAAAAGAGTTTTTTGGCCTGACCTTGCATCATCTCACTACTTAAAAAAAGTTCAAGAATTTTTGAGGTCCAAAAATGTCGAGTATGTGCCCAGAAGTCAAATATTGCAAACGAACCAGAATTGCGACCTATTGAAGATTTTTCGAATGAAATCAAGAGAGCAGTATATGCTAATTGTTGGGAAGCTAAAGACTTGATCCAACTGAGGAATCGTATCAACTACTGCTTCAAACATATCGACATTGAGCGCGTACATCGACTTGGTAAGGAGAGTTTTACAAGAGCTGATACAGGTCACAGACAAGGAATGGAAAATTTGTAATTTTTTGTAATATTACTCTATGAACATTGCTCTTTTTGAAACATCGTTCAAAACTTAAAAAACAAGTCATCTTTCTAAAAATATTTTAGAATTTAATTTGTCCAGATTTTTTGGAATCACATGTTATATAGGTTGCAGGTGACATTTCAAGTTTTATATAGTATGCAGGTGACATTTCAAGTTTTATATAGTATGCAGGTGACATTTCAAGTTTTATTTTTTATAAAAGCTCTGATTTTGTTATTTTGTAGCTGTGCATCGAACTTTTATTGACTCTTGTCGCTCAGTTATTATATGGTTGTGTAGTATTATAGTATACCACTTGACTAATGGGGTTTGTTGGTTTAATTACAAAATAATTTATTTATTTGCTAGATTTTTAAAATTTTCAGTTTTAAAAACTGTAAAAAAATTAAAGTTTTACTTTCTACATCTATCAAATTTTTTCTATTTGTTAACAGTTTGATTCAAACTTACACTATATTATGAAATCTTTTGTTTTATGAAATCTATATTATGAAATCTATCGTGTTTATAGACGTGTTTTAGTTTTTTTTTAGAAGTATGGTGAGAAATTTGACGTTGATTGGGGTTTACTTCAAAGTAAGCTTTATTTCTTGTGTTTTGATTTCTATAGAATATTCAAGCCAGTGTTTATTTTTAAATAAATTGATCTATATATAGACGTTTTTGGGATTTCTTTTTGTTAAGCTCATAGTGGAGTTCTCTCTAACTCCTTCCAGTTGTTAAATCAACTATTTTATTTATTTAAAAAATATTATAGTTGATTGTATAAATTGAAGTATAGTACTACTAAAATCTTTAGTCAGACTTATTTAGTTATAGGTACTTTTTTATTTGTTTTTGAACTTTTTTACTTAATCTTAAATTCGAACCATTAGATATTAAAGTCATTATTTCAATTTCTGACAAAATTAGACGTACAAAACTTTCAAATTGCTTCAAAATAAAACTATTAGGCTCGTTAATTAAAATTTAGTCAAAATGCTGTTTTAATTTCGCATTTATTAGGAAGCCAGATTTTAATTTTATAAGTTAAATTTAAAAAATCGATATCGTGTTATATTAGTATTTTATAGCATTAATACTTTTAGTTGACGGGTTTCTACTTTTGCTCATTGGAACTGCAGTATTCTACCAGTTGTTTGATTTTTCTTGGATCTCGAGCATAAATAAAGTAAAATATAAAAAACACCAAAACTCTAAATATCCAAAGGTTTTATTTTTTTTAATCTAATTAGAATTACATTTATTTATTTATTAGCCATTAAATGTTGAAAATAATTTTAGGTAGTGAGCGACACTTTCGAAAAATGTAATGCAGCTGATAATAAGGCCAATGAACACGAAAAACCAAGTCCAATTTACCAAGATGACTAGAAATACCATAGTTTTTTGATGAGGTTACACATAAGCGGAAAACAAACATGCTGACATTATATATAAACACTCGCTGCATATGCAGAATGTCGCCTAGTTTTACTCAAGCGCGTGCACATGGGGTCACTGGCACGCATAAACACTATAACTTTTATTATACATAGTGTCTATGCATGTTATAACTTTATTATAAATACATTTCAAATTTTTATTAAAAATCATTATTATGTAAACTTTTAAGTATTTATTCACACAGCCTTTTGTCTGTGTCCCAATGGCGGCCCGGTTTCGCTCTCCTAAACGACAGCCGTTGATGACAACCCGATATTGAAACGGTTAATGGGCTAAAATTGCGCGCCAGCTTTATTCCGCTATCGCATTCCCTTTATATTTTCCTTGTGTACTGGTACGTGATCATTCACCAACTTTCTTTGTGATCGCATGCCTGCACTGACCCGTTTAATTTTACCAACACACACTAGCGTAAAAAAGCACACACAGCCTAAAAAAGAATAATATGTTTTTCCACATAATTCAAACGAATGTGTAAATTTCCGAAATTAAATATAAATTGAATCGACGAAATAAAGAGGTATTTTCAAAATATATTATCAACCAAAAATACATTGTTAAATGATAAAACTACAAATGGAAAAACGCAATAAGTAGTTGAAAATATTCCTATTTGTTCAACAAACTTTTTAGTTTCTCCCTAGCTTTACGTCGATATTTTTATTTACACTTACCTGCGCATTCATAACATTTTTATCTAAATTAATTCTTTTCTCAATTTGATTGATCTTCTCCTTTACTGGAATTTTGCCTTATCCTTTACTGAAAGCAGATCCGATAAAGACTTTGCCTCGACAATACGATAGGTTGACCAATTAAAGAATTATAACTATTTAATTTTTAAGTTTTTCTGAAATTAGCCGTTCTTTTTTCAATTGCTGTAAAAATATTTAGTTTTTAATATAAATATATTTATGGTATTTTGAAAATATTAAATAAAAACCGACAAAACAAATGCTTGTAAAAATTATAAGCATACTAGTAGTTGAGAATTAGAAAAAAATAGGGTAAAACCCGGACGAAAATGGTATAAAACTGAAATTTGAGAAACTAAACAGTCTCTAAATGAGCGTAAAAAAAGTAACATTGATTGCGCAATGGCAACATCCCTTTTGGGGCAACTCGGGGTAATAAGGGTCAATTTTGACAGCACAAAAATATCATAAACTATATATCGTTAGATGGAAAATTTTATGCTAAATTATATTTGTATAAAAACTATGACTGGAAAACAATTATTTTTGAATTTATTTACGTTTGAAAAGTGTTGAAGCCTTAAAATACTATATTTTATGTTTTCAAAACATAAAAACTTCTGTCTCTGCGCAACTTTATATAGGAAAAAAAATGTAAAAAGTAATTAAAAATACAATTTTAAAATAACTATAATATTTGAATGTAAATTTCTTTAGAATTAAAATTATCTTGCTTTTTTCTAAAAAAAACATCAAATAAAGTTCTCTCGTAACTTTTTTCGCTTAATAATTCATTCACAAACTATTTGTTTATATTTTAAATATTTAAAAAATAATACTATAAAGTTATGACATTATCTCAATCTATACCGTTTTTTTCCTTTTGATGTGTTCATTAGATTAATTGAAGATCCTTTATCATAACCATCAAATATAATATAAATAGTGGCATAATTTTTTCTTATATAGCTGACGTAGGTCTCAACTGCTTCTGTAAACCTCATACTTTTGTTCCACAGAACCCTGTGGAGTAAGGAACCCCCGTCAAGAACATACTTGTAAAAACTGACGTTTGTATTTAACTTTTGTCGTCGTGAAGAATCACTTTGTGCAAAGTCGATTTGTTTGCTTTCAGCATTAGATTATTTATAAATAATAATTGTGGGGGATGAGTAAGCTCATAATCAAGGAATAGTTCAACGTCATCCTCTTTTTCTGCAAATCCTGGAAGCCTATTAAAAAGGAGTGTTGAATTGACAAAACAATTAGTTTGTTTGTCTAGTTTAACGCTATTGCTCAAAACATTCAAACAAAAAAAACTTATTTTTTTAAACTTTGCTTCATTGAACTTAAGATCGCCGAGACAATTCTGGTCAGATTTGACAAGATCATCACCATTGGCTGACATAACACCCATAGTTAATAAATGTAAATTTCAACCATCAGTATTAAATGGATTTCTTACAGAAAACCAGTCATAAAACAACTCACAATGTTCATAATCACATCATAATCTTTTAATACCCATTTCTTAATTGTTTTCCGTTATTCCGATGTCATATCCAGATAGTTAATGTATTGCTTCATGAACACTTGCAGAATAACAGATGCTTATTGACCATGGGTTGCCCACATTTTCTTTAAATCCTCTACTCCTAGTTAAACCACCACAGCATTTTAAAAAATGCACCAGGATCCGCTAGCATTTACAAGATCAGAAGATAAGCCCTTGCAAATCAGCGAACTGCAAGAGGACCATCTAAAAATTGTAGATAAAACTACAAATTTGTTTCTAAAAGATATTGTATTTCTTGCAAGTAAAACCTGAAACACTTGGCATATCTTGAATGTCCTGATGCGGCAAATAAATTTAGAATTTTTGAGATTGTTTGAAGATCCAAATGCCAGTTACAAGTTTTCTCAGTAACAAAAAATTTCTTTATAATACCAGTATAGTACGTGTTCAAGATCCAAAGTATTACGGTGCGTAATTCATATGACTTCATTTCCGTATAGATTAATATGGCAAATTCAATATTGTTGAAAACATCTGTATTAGCAAGTCTTATTAACTGTTCCTTGTTCATTCCATTTTGCATTGCCATTTTATAAGTGCATTTAAGTCCGGATATATTTAGTTTTGATTTGTCAAATAAAATATCTATAATATGACTCATCAATACACTCTGTACCATCATGTGACCTCTTAAGGCTCTTGCAACAGCTTTTCCTTTAAGCATATGTTTTACCGTATTATCTGAGCAAACTTGGTCTAATACCTCTTCCGGGCCAACTCCTGCCATAAGTTTTCCAATACTTCTGAGAAAGCTCATCATTGTGTGAAATCTTCTAAGTTGACATACTATAATGAGGTTCTAATCTTTTATAACACCGAGCCCTTTTTGCCATAAAAGCAGATCAAACGAATCGCAGGGAGTAATTACATATTTATTGGCTTTATCAATAGTGAACAACAGTGTAGAATGTATGCATTTTTTTCTGAAGAAGATAAGTCAATAATAAATAAAAATTTGATGGATAATTTTTCATAAATTGTTGTTGATTGTGATGTAGTATGCATCATAAATCCTGACCAGTTTAGGCGAGGATTATTTTTTGGACCAAATGAATTCAAGATTCATTTTAGGGCGCACGAAATACTTCAGATACATTTTATATTTTTCTTTTTTTGGTTTAAAACTTATATTTAATAAACCGTGATAGCTAGGATCGTAAAAAAGCGTTATTTTTAAAAACACATTAGATAAACTTTTATTAGAGTTGTGTTTCATACGCGTTATGCTTTCATAGTCGTGTTTAGAAGGAGAACATATTGATATTAAAACCATTCCGCAAAACGTTCCTTTTCTAGTCAATGTGCAAATGTTGTAATCTATATTGTCAGTGACCCAATGTAGGAAGTTCGGCTCTTGTTCTTGCATTGTATTTACTTTACTAACTGCAGCATATAACTTGAACAACTTCACTTCATCGGAGAGTATTAAAAATCCAAGTTTGTAAAGGTGATCCACAAGCCATATTGTTCCAAAAGATTTAATACTATCTACTCCTAATAGACTTATTGCTATTATAGATCTTGTTTGCAAATCTTGAGCAAGTCATTGTTCTTAACTATTTTGTCAGAATTTTAAATAAATAAATGAATTAGAAATAGTTGTAAACTCTTCGAATCCCATCTAATTCCATATTCAATATAACCCATATCCTCCAGTCACGGTTATACTGATTTTTTTACATTCATTTTTCTGATTTAGCTCTTAACTACACTTGCAGCGGCAGCAATAATATTACATTTTTAATGTAATATTTCGTTTTTTGAAATTTTGAAATAATGAAAGAAATAATATCTCTGATCTGAGAGTTTTCCAAAAAAGATGATCACCATAATTTTCAAGAAACTTTCGTTTTAAAGATTTCATTAAGTAATAATCATTACTAAGTTCATTCTTCTTAATGTGCGCATCCAAAAGGGTATAAAGTTCGCAGTCAGTTCTTACCGCTAACCAGTAACAGAGTTTTTCAAAATTTTCAAACATAGTTGGATCTAATGGGCGTCCGCGTTGGTTATCGGTTCAGTTTTAAGCCTGAAGTTGTTTATACACGAAATATGATTGATGGCTTCATCCGCTACAAGGTCATATCATGACATCAAAGGAGAATGCGCAGCATTTCTTTAATCATCCATTTTACTCAAAAAACGTTCAATCACATTGTCAATCAATGGTATGGTCTCAACTGTAGCAATCGGTGAATGTTTGTGGTCTAAGTTTTTAGTGCAAAGAAAACATTTTGATTTCCAATCAAATACCTTTTCAAAGAGGGATTGTAGTTTCTTTCTTGGTAAAGATAATGATTCATCTTTACAACTATCCACAAATTTGCTTCTACAGGTGGTCTTTTAGATAACTAAAAATGTGCAAAAATAAATATCTGGTATGCTTTCTTATCCCAAATCTTTTTTAATAACAAACAATTTTATTCTTTAATTATACAACCAAACATATGTTTTATTGTATAAATAAATAATTAAAAATGGTCTAGCAAAAAGTCATTAATGAATATGATATATAATGAACTAACTGAAGTTTTAAAAAACAGCGCAAAAAACCTTATTTGTAAGATTGAATATTTTGAAAAAATTTTAAGCTGCACGGTTCATTCATACCCCGTTCTTCACTTAATCGAATTAATGTTTTAAGACCTTTTTCATATACACTTTTAATATACACTTTTTTATGTACTTTGACAGTAACTTTCTTTGGTCATAGTCAAGCTTGCACAATACACACTTAACAATATTTTTTTTCATTTAAAAACGTAAAGACTTTTACTACATGTAAAGTTTAACGTTTTTAAACATTACTAATTAAAACTTGTTAGTTTTACGTTTTAATCAGACGCATACTTTTTCGTAGTAAAATTAAATTATTCCATTCATACGAAAATGTTTTTGTTATATTTGATGCAGGTAATCTGCGGTGCCTAAACTAGACTATGAAATGAAAACCCACAGAGAAATATTTAACATTTCTATTGAAAAAACTTTTTATATAAAGGAAGATAAGTAATAAAAAAGAAAAACGTACAGATGTTCAGAATAAACACAGATTTATTTTAAGAAGAAAAAGATTATACACAATCAAAGTCAACAGTAATCTTATTGTTAAAGTATACCTAAAACTAAACGAGACATATAAGTAAACATAAATCTTTATTAAATACAAATGTTTAACTTACTTTTACACAAATATAAATGTGCATAGAGATATCACTATTAAAAATAATATACATATAAAAAATGATAGGAGATATAAGATAAAGAAAAAACATTATTGCTTTTGTGTACTCATAATTTATGTAGTGGTGGTTATAAATTTCTCTTCAGAATCGCATTTATTATTATCGGCGTTTCGAAGAGGCTCAGCACCAATATCTAGTTTTAGTCGGACGCAAACTTTTTTGTAGTAAAACTAACTTATTCCATTCATACGAAAATGTTCCATTGAAAACGTTTGTTATAAAAACAAAAAAAATGACAAAGTTTTTCGTATGAAAAATCTATCTTCTGAAAACAAATATTCTAATGACGTTTTTATTTGTGCGGCTCAAACCTTTGATGCTTTTACACTTTTCAAACGTAAATAGCTTTGAAAATAATTGTTTTCAAGTCAATGTTTTTATATAGATATAAATCACCATAAAGTTTTCTATCTAACGGTATATAGTTTATGGTATTTTAGTTCTGTCAAAATTGGCCCATTTTTTGCTCGCTTCGGAAAGAATACCGTGTTATTCCAGATAAGCCGTGTTAAAAGTTTTTTCACATGTGTTTTTATGGATGAAAATATTTATTCAAAAATGATTAAAATTAAATGCGAAGTT
>NC_088930.1:50442500-50497500 GCF_038396675.1 Hydra vulgaris | reverse complement strand
TATTTAACGAATTCGGAAGTATGTCATTTTGATATTTAGACATATATAAAAAGTTTTGAATCGGGTTTAACTCATTGACTTTTGGAGCTTAAATTTCCAGGAAAAATAGCTTGGAGTTGGCGTATTAATGCACGTTACATATAACTCTTCTAACTTGTTTTTGTTAAATAAATGTATTTTTCAATGCTTAAGGGCAAGTACTTGCCCAAGCAACATTATCCCCCAAAATTTTGAAGTATTTTTTTTTTTCATACAAACCTATTTAACGTATCTAATAAACCCTAACCCTTGACCGCAAATAAATTTTGAAGTAAACAGACGTTAATAGAAGTGTGTGAATAACATTTGAAAAAACTTACTGCAACAGAATAATTATATTTAATAATTGTTACATAAATTAAAAAATTGATTATGACAAATAAAATTGATCATAATAATGTTAAAAAAGATGTTTATGGAGGTTAAGAGAAACTGAAGACTTGGTAAAATAACAAAAAACAAACGTTTTAAACATTATAAGGTTGAATAAAGATGAAATAAACGTTAGTAGGTACGGCAAACAAGTAAAACCGATACAAAAAGTAGTTGAGGTTATCAAGATAAGCTCAAATTTCACGAGCACTTTGTTGATGAAAAAATTATAACTGCCATTATTTTAAGAGAAGCACAAAACAACAAACAATATAAAAAGAAACTAATCTGCATTAGAATAAACAGCATACTTAGAGAGATGGAAGATCGATCCAGGTGAAAAAATATGAGAAATAATGGAGTTAAAAAAAACGAAGTGGAAAGCTAGAATACTTGCGAAATAACAAAAAGATGTTGAAATAGAAAGGGCTCGCAATAATCGTTAAACTTTTAGACATTAAGGATAAAGTAAATATTCTAAATAAGATCTTTAATTTAAAAGACAAAAATATAAATAAATACCTATATGTATGAAAACTTTTAAGCTTTGACATTGCAAATTAGAAAAGATTTACAAGGCCAAATAAAAGTCGAACAAGCAGAAGGAAGATTCGCAAACATTTCATAACATAAACTAATTATACACGATTGGGCTACAAAATAATATATTAATATCCTAATATTTTAATGTCTTATTTTTATGATTATTATATTATAATTTATTAAATGGAAATCAATTAATTACTAAACTTATTACTGAGGATATAAGTAATGATGACAATTTAAATCAAAAGAACTTGGAAAAAAAAAAAAATATTTTTTCAATTTGGAATCTAAACATTTGAAGTATTGAAAAAAAATTTAAAAATATTATTGCATGCTCTGAACCACGACTTTAATACAATAAGTCTTATTCTAACATGATCCAAAAGCAATGAAGAAATTTTAAATTATGAACGGAGTAACGACGTATCAGTTCACCAACCGCGTCAATACAAAAAATATTATAATTTTAGCAAATGTTTTAGCTATATTTTATGTAAAGTTTAATCGTAGTATAACAATTTAACAATATTACCTTGGTATGTAAAAGAAGATCTTGAAAATCTTTTTGTTAAAAACTTTAGGAGTTCTTTATTCCTTTATCACAGTCTGTGATAAAGGAATTAAGAACTCTTAAAGTAACGTTTGGAAAATTATCAAAATTTCTGATTCAGATATCTACTAATTATTTCTCAATGATTAATATTATCATAGATGTATTGCTCAGTTGATTTAGGCGTCAAACGAAATAGTTAAACCTGGACTAAAAAAAACACGAGTTCAAATTCAGTCACTGCCAACTTATTGGCTGAGTTGTAGTACCTTGGCATTTAAGAGCGTTGGTTATTAACGGACGCTATTTCGAATGTTGGAAAAAAATAGTTAAATGAACGTATTACGAGTTAACATACTTAGTTGTGAAACATTTTTCAAAAATGACTCAATTATCAATACAAACAATTATAACTGCATTTTCATTAATAGAACAAATAAACAAGGTGGATTTATTGTAATATTTACCAAATGTTATATTTTAAGAAACTTGTTAGTATTAATGCTCATTAGTGCGTGTCTTGTACGAAGCTTTCAGCTGCCATTAAACCCGAGAAAAATTGTCTCTCGGTACATTTTTATGGAAATATATTATTATTGGAAAATTCGAACAAAAGCGTATGAAAATATCCTACTCATGTAAATTTCAAATTATGGTATAAGAACTGTTTCTTTTAGGATTACAGTATTACTTTCCAAGATTTTTACAACAAAGTTGAGTTCGCCTAAGGAAAAGGGGTATGTAATATGTATATATATATATATATATATATATATATATATATATATATATATATATATATATATATATATATATATATATATATATATATATATATATATATATATATATATATATATATATAGTAATCGTCACTAAAAAATAAAAGAACGTGGAGACTAGGAGAAGACAATGTGGTCTTGTCGTCGAGTACCGCTAAGAAATGTTCGTTTTAAAACATTTAAGATATTTACAAGATAAAAAATAAGTTAGCTAAGTCAGAAACTTACATTATTCTGTTATTAATACATAAAAATAATGTTGTTAACTTTTACCAATAATGTTATTTCTGACAATATTATACTATTACCTAAATACCTATGTCTTTCTGTTCAGGTTTTGAGTATCTTTAAAACTGATTTTGAAAAAAGTACAAGATGTTGTTTAATGTTTTTAGTTTTATATGTATATGTTTAATGACCTTTTTTTGTAAAATTTTGTTTATAAATAAATAAATTTGTTAAAAAATACCAATTTTGTTTCTTTTATTCGTGGTATTAATCTAGATAGCACATATACGTTAGCCCAACGTTGGATCAACGTCAATTAGTTTGTTGACTGATGGTCGGCAACTGATGTTGCTACATCGTAAATTTAGTATTCTGCGTGACGTCGCATCCATCCGTTGGGCTAACATGGACCCAAAGTTGACCTACGACGTAGGGTGAGCGTTGCATTCTAACGTTGGTCCAACTTGATATTATCTTCTATATGTAGGTGTTATTAAGTATTTTTCCGTGCTCACCCTAACTCCCCCCAAATTACTTTCGGTAAGGGTAAATTCTTCTTCTCTAATGAAATGCAAGAAAATCTTTTTCCCTATTCTGGGCTCACATCTAGTAAGCACTATAGGATTTTGGCCCCTATTTATTTCTTAATAGCGCACAAACACTTCAAGAAACAAACCTTAAATTAAAAAAGTAAAAATTAAAACTAAAATAACTAAATGATATTTTAGTTTCATTATTAATTACAAAACCTATAAGTGATTTATTAATCATTTTCCGATAGGGGTGGTGCAACAACTATTGTTGCTTGCATTGCTACAAATATATAAGCGATAATAAATATCGAAAAAAATACAGGTATTTAAATTGAAAATTAAAAATAACTTAACGCAATCAAATCAATAGTAATATACATCATAAATTTGAATAACACATTAATATTAAAAATATTAACTTTTTTCTAAATCAGTCTTAAAGATACTCAAAACCTGAACAGAAAGGCATAGGTATATAGGTAATAGTATAAGTCAAAAATAACATTATTAGTAAAAGTTACCAACATTATTTTTATATATTAATAACTGAATAATGTAAGTTTTTGACATGGCTAACTTATTTTTTATTTTGTAAATATCTTAAATGTTTTAACACGAACATTTCTTAGCGGTACTCGACGACAAGACCACATTGTCTTCTCCTAGTCTCCACGTTCTTTTATTTTTTAGTGACGATTACTATATATGTATTTTTTATTATTATATATTTGTATTTTAAATATTGTAACAAAGCGCTTATTTTTTTAAATGAAATTAGGTATATATATATATATATATATATATATATATATATATATATATATATATATATATATATATATATATATATATATATATATATATATATATATATATATATATATATATATATATATATATATATATATATATATATATTAAATTTTTATGTTGTCTTAAAGTAAAAGCAGCAAAAATAATAGAAAAGTAGAAAAGGTTTTATTGTCATTTATAAATCCGCAATAATAATAACTAGAAAGTTTTTTGAATTAGTAGTGCTCTTGTAACAAAGCGCTTATTTTTTTAAATGAAATTATGTATATATATATATATATATAATATATATATATATATATATATATATATATATATATATATATATGTATATATATATATATATATATATATATATATATATATATATATATATATATATATATATATATATATATATATATATATATATATATATATATATATATATATATATATATACATATTACATACCCCTTTTCCTTAGGCGAACTCAACTTTGTTTAAAAATCTTCGAAAGTAATTATGTAATCCTAAAAGAAACAGTTCTTTTACCATAACTTGAAATTTAAATGAGTAAGATATTTGCATACACTTTTGTTCAAATTTTCCAATAAAAATGTACCGAGAGACACTTTTTCGCTATTATCTCGGGTTTATGGCAGCTGAAAGCTTCGTACAAGACACGCACTAATGAGCATTAATACTATCAAGTTTCTTAATATCTAACATTTGGAAAATATTGCAATAAATCCACCTTGTTTATTTGTTCTACTAATAAAAATGCAGTTATAATTGTTTGTATTAATAATTGAGTCATTTTTGAAAAATGTTTCACAACTAAGTATGTTAACTCGTAATACGTTCATTTAACTATTTTTTTCCAACATTCAAAATAGCGTCCGTTAATAACCAACGCTCTTACATGCCAAGGTACTACAACTCAGCCAATAAGTTGGCAGTGACTGAATTTGAACTCGTATTTTTTTTTTAGTCCAGGTTTAACCCTTTCGTTTGACGCTTAAACCAACTGAGCAATCCATCTATGATAATATTAATCATTGAGAAATAATAAGTAGATATCTGAATCAGAAATTTTGATAATTTTCCAAACGTTACTTTAAGAGTTCTTTATTCCTTTATCACAGACTGTGATAAAGGAATAAAGAACTCTTAAAGTTTTTAACTAAAAGATTTTCAAGATCTTCTTTTACATACCAAGGTAATATTGTTAAATTGTAGCTCCAATTACCCTAATTTTTTGCCAGTCATCCTCATTCGGCACCAGTATCAATAAAATAGAAGTTAAAATATGCCCCAACCCTCTAAATAACCTATATTGAACAAAAAAATTCATGGGTAATCACCTAAAATATGCGATTTCTTCACATTTTTAAAAGAGAAAATGTTTTCTAATGATGATCTAAAAATTAAATTTCTGGGAATGTGTTGCAAGGTCTTGGAGTATGTTCCTATGCACCGTAAACGTTTGTATTTCAACATCATTTTAACTTTAATTTATGAATGATAAATCTATCATGATAACTCAATGTCAATTTTTTGTCTCCTAATCAAAGTCTAAATCAACGTCCTAAATCAACGCGATTTTAAAGTTGAATCAACGTAAAAATGCTTGCTAGTATATTATATAAGCTGCCGAAGTCAAAATTTGATCTTGATGTTATCATATATTTTTACTTGTTTATCTGTAAGCACAAATATGTAAACTTTTGTATTTTTTTAACGGTATTTATATATATATATATATAAATATATATATATATATATATATAATGTATATATATATATATATGTATATATATAATGTATATATATATATATATAAATATATATATATATATATATATGTATATATATATAAATATATGTATATATATATAAATATAAATATATATATATATATATATATATATATATATATATATATATATATATATATATATATACATTTATATATGTAAATATAAATAAAAATATATATATATATATATCTATATATATACATATATATGTATATATATATAATGTATATATATATATATATATTATATATATATATATATATAAATATATATATACACATATGTATATATATATATATATAATATATATATATATATATATATATATATATATATATATATATAAATATATATATATATATATATATATATATATATATATATATATATGTATATATATATATATATATATATAATATATATATATATAGATATATATATATATATATATATATATATATAATATATATATATATACATATATATATATATATACATATATATATATATATAAATCCTTCTCTCGTGGTCGAAATATTACTTTTATGGTAAAAAAAGGCTCTTGACAAAATTTACGCGACTTCAACAAACAAGTTAAATTTTTATGTTGTCTTAAAGTAAAAGCAGCAAAAAAAATAGAAAAGTACAAAAGGTTTTATTGTCATTTATAAATCCGCAATAATAATAACTAGAAAGTTTTTTGAATTAGTAGTGCTCTTGTTGTTTAAAAACATTTTTTTAAATATGCGTAGAGGGTTACTACTTCGACTATCTTATAGCCTGCTGCTACAAGGAAGCGTTGCTACATCAGTTGTCTTATAGTCGACAGATACAAGCAAGTGCTGCTATATTGACTATCTAAAAACCTTGTGTTGCTAGAAAGTGCTGCTATATTGACTATCTTATAGTCTGCTGTTACAAGAAAGTTCCGCTGCATAGGCCAAATGTTTGCTTTAGCCCAGCAATCTATTATTAATGTAAAAATAATAGTTTATTTAATTTCTAAAACTTTTTCTGGTCTGGTTTATATGTGCTCTCTTTAAAACTCAGTTTAAGAAAGAAACTTTTATAAAAATTCTATAGCAATTCTATATAAAAATGCATATACATATATATAAATATATTTATTTATTAAATATAATTGAATAAAATTTATATAAAAATATATTTACTTGTAACATTTTATTTCTATTTTAAAAATAATATATTTGAAACTTTTTTATAATACTATAAAGCCTTATAAATACAAATACTTCATTAAAAATTTTGACAATTTTTTAAGTTCAAATTAGGCTTTTAAAACCTTTAAGAAATGAATGTTTATAAAAAAATAGCTCAATATATTCCTAAAAAATGATTTTTCAGCATTATTTATCTATTGATATCATTTGTATAGACATTTGTATTATATTATTATTGTGCTATATAAATATTCACATGCAGCATGTATACTCATTTAATGTAATATTAAAATAATAATTAACAAAACTTTTGAAGATATTCATAAGGCTTGTAAAGTTCTGAATAATTATATAACTAATAAAAATATACCTAAAGAAATACAAAAATTACCACTGAATTCCTTAAAATATGATTTAGTAACCTTTCACCTGCACGGATGAGTTGACCTAAAAAAAATATATATATATATCGCACATTGAAATTATTGCACACAAAAACTTATTCATATGTGTATTTTTTTTAATTGCATTCACCAAAGTCAAGCTATAAAAAACCCAAGCTTATTTAATAAACTGCTCAAACAAAAAATCCTAATTGAACCACAGCAAAATCATAAATATAAAATATTTTTATTCACTAACTATTAAAGCAAAAATAAAGTTTTGAAATACTATATTTATTAACAAACCATTTTTTACAGTGCAACCAAGCTAAAAGGTTTAAAAACTTGCTTTTTCTCTAAATCCTAAAAAACATACGAAAACAAAACTCACAAACTTTTGTGCAAACCTTTGTTACCCATTCTTAGAAGAAACTCAATCATGTTTAATATAGTTAAAAATAAACAATACTTTTTTAAATTTATAGCAATAAAGGTCTAAATAAATAAACTTATATATATATATATATATATATATATATATATATATATATATATATATATATATATACTATATATATATATATATATATATATATATATATATATATATATATGTATATATATATATATTTATATATATATATATATATTTATTTATATATATACATATATATATATGTATATATATATATATTTATATAAATATATATATATATATATATATATAAAAGTTATTTATATAAATATATATATATATATATATATATATATATATATATATATATATATATATATATTTATATATATATATATATATATTCATATATATATATCTTTATATATATATATATATATATATATATATATATATATATATATATATATATATATATATGTATATAAATATACATATCAATATATATATATATATATATATATATATATATATATATATATATATATATATATATATATATATATATCTATATATATATATATATATATATATATATATATATATATATATATATATATATATATATATATATAGATATATATATATGAATATATATATATATATAATATATATATATATATATATATATATATATATATATATATATATATATATATATATATATATATATATATATATATATATATATATATATATAGTTATATTTGTAATTATTTATATATGCATATATTTAAACATATATGTATATATATATAAATATATATATATAGATATATATATAAATATATAAATTATATTAAAAAAATCCGGCCGGAATTCCGGTACATCCCTCTTTGTAAACAATATTCCAAGAAGACCTAAAAAAGAGGACCCAGTGAGAGGATTGTCATTTAAAAATTAGGAATACCGACAGTATTGCAATAGTTGTTTGCTTTAAATAACTGAGTTTTGTCGGAATTAAAATTTACAAGTGAGGTTTGATTCAAGATCAGCCACTGTAGATGTAAGATTGTCAGGAAGATCATTAATGTAGATAAAAAACAAAACAGGACTAAGGATAGAACCTTGAGGTGCCCCAGAAGTTACTGGAAATGAAGAAGAGTGTTGGCCTTTAAAGATAACTTAAATAAAGCGGTTTGAAAGAAACGAGTTGATAATCTCATAAACTTTCCCAGATATACCTTAATGAAACAAGCTTATGGAGAAAACCAGCATGTCAAACTTTGTAGAAAGCTTTAGATATATCAAGAGCAATAGCCTCAGCCTCTCCACCTCTATCTAATGCCCAATAAAATTTTTGAGTCACAGCAATTAGCAACTCAGCTGTAGAGCGAGAGGATCAAAAACCGTAGTGATTGTCTGATAGTAAATTATGCAGCTCAAGATGAAATGTTAGAAATTTGTTAATCAAAGACTCAAAGACTTTGCTAATATCAAAAAGAAGACTGATTAAACGATAATTTGAGAGGTCAGAATGTTCACCGGAGTTTTTGAAAATTGGAACAACATATGTCATTCTAGCAGACAAAAAAAACAAGACTAAGTCACGCACTTACTAAATAGTTTAAAAAGATTTGAAGAGAGTTCTGGAGAATAATTTTGTAAGACTATGAAACGATTGTTTTTTTGACCACAAGCCGTTGAAGGGTTTATTTGAGATATGACTATAGCAACGGAAACTAGAGTGAATTTATGACGTAGCAAACAAAAAGCATATTTTTAGACAAGTTGCTTGATGAAAAGTTCTAGTTAAGTGAAAAAAAAGGCTATAAAAACGAATGAAATGAATTTTAAACATGCCACATGATGGTTACCCGTTGCTTAATTATCCTATCCGGACAATACCCAATAGGTGAGTACTCGGGTGCCCGGGTACTTTTCGATGACCTTAGGGGTCGTCCATAAATTACGCTATACAATTTTCAACCATTTTTTACCTCTTTCACAGCCCCCCCCCCCACCCCTTTCCTTGTTACAACATTGTAACACCTTTGTAACAAATCCCTTTTGAGTCACAAAACCACTCACCGCCTCCCTAAGTTTCATACAATTTTATATTTTAAAAAATGAATGAAAAACCTACTTTAAACCAATACCTGTTGCTCTTGGAATACTTCTAACAAGCTCATTTAATGACTAGTAAGCAAAACACAAATACAAACTATGTTGGTATTCTTTAAAAAAATTAAAAAATTTTTCAAACGCCAAAATGTTCTAAAAGTTCTAATGTAATTGGAATTCTTAGATGTGTAACTTATACCCTCGTCTAAATTATATAAACTATGGCGTTATATATTTTTAAACTTACATAAATTGACAGATTTTGTGTTCAGATTCAAGGATCTTAAATTTTAATATACTTAGTTTTTATGTATCATAAAGATTTTATATACAGCATATGTATTTTTTAGAATACAGCAATTATACAGTATACATATATTCATCTTATATATATATATATCGTTTCTTTAACTTGATGAAGTTTGTGGTCAGGAGAACTTTTTCAAAATTGCAAGCTTGAATATAGTGTTTTAAGATCACCTCAATTAATTTTTTAGTGGGTCTTTTATATTTAAAAAAAAGTTTTTCAAAAGTGTTGGTAAGGAGTAAAAATATATAAAAACTAAAAAAAAAAAAAAATCTCCCTGCTCAAAAGATGAGAGCAGAAAGCTCATAACTTTTTTTTCTAACCTCAATTAAAATTTTTAGTTCATAAATTTCAAATGTTATGAAAAAATCTTTTAGCGTTCAAAAACTATGGCAACATTAAATTTCTAACTTCCATATTTTGAGGCGACTAAATAATTTAAATGGTTGTCATTTTTGAACGGTAAAAAACAATTGCATGAAATTTGAAATTTCTAATCAAAAATGAATATAGTTAAGAATGGTATAAAAATAGTTTGTCAACTCGTTTCTCTCAAGTTTGGGTAAGGGAGGCAAAAATTTTTGTTTTCTTTTTTTATTCCCAGGCTTCAATCATCACAGCATATTGCAAAACATCTATATTTACATAAACATATAAATTTTTGGAGTTTGTCTTATGTCTGAAAGTCAGCTTTCTCAAACACCCAAAAATGCAGAATCCGAACGTGTCTAAAACATATAAAAATGCCTTTGCTGTTTTTTTAAGCCTTATTTTGGACCTGAAAATGTCTCTGCATAAAGGCTGTTTGAAAATTTACTTTACATTTAGGTTATAAAGTTTAAAAAAATTGCTAAAAAGTCATTTGAAGAACTTCCAGTATTGGGTCAAACTGAGCATAACAAGACAAAGGTATCATAAAGAAAACAGGAATATAGTTTGTTTTTCTTGTCTAAATAAAGACGTAAAGTGTCCTAATTTAGAGAATAATCCAGCTCTACAAAAACTCGTTATTGTATATGTGGATCCAGGGTTTAGTTTGAAAATCAATTATCTACCATCTGGTAGTTAGTTGATTATCAAGCTAAACCCTGGATATTAAAAATAAATATCTTTATTTAAAAAGGTTAAACAAAAGTTTGTCATTAATGCAGATGTATTATTGGTATATAAAAATGTAAATATATATAAGTACATATAAAATACTATATTAAATAATTTTTGTACGAGTTTTTAAATCTATATGTGTTTAATAAATAATAACCACTTCACAAATATTTATTCATTGAACAAATAAACGGGAACAAATGTAAGTTGGTTTACTTTTATTCGCTAAACATATAAATATTTGTTCAACGAACATTATTTGTTTATAGAATATAATTATATTTCGTTAAAAAAATATTATTTGTTAAACGAATACAAAATAAAAAATAATTTCTATGTTACGAATATAATATTATACTTTACTTATATATATTTTTTTAAAACTAAAGAAACTTGTAATAAGTTAAAGCCGTTAAAAATGTATCATAATGTAAAAAAAAAATAAGAAGAAATAAGTATGGCAAAATTTCTCAAAGTAATTAAAAAAAATAAAATAAATGGCATACCTTAATACAATAAGATTTTTTTAAATGACCTTTTCCATAAGTTCCAGCTTTCTTAAACAATACTTGAACATATGCTGACATAATTTCATCCAAACCGTTATTAGCTGAAGCTGAAATTAAATACCCACTTTGATGGAGATTGGCGGACCTCAACAAATTATAGAATATATTTAGTTTAACCACATTTTAAGTTATTAGGAAAACTTTACACATTAATGCAAACAAGAATATACTAACAAATAAAACTATATTTACTATTTCAAAATATTTCATTTTCATCAACCCCTGTTATATCATTTAATTTTTTATAAAAAAATATTTAATCTTCAAGCTCAGCCTTTTTTCTCGGGATACTACTTCAGATAGGACTTTTTTGTTTTAGACTTTGGGCATGGTAAATCCATAAATATTGCATACAACCTGATTCGACCCGTAAAAATATGGGTCATTGTAAGTCTATTCCACGCTGAACTTTTCTATACTTTTTCCTTATATATATATCCTATCTTTCCGGACTCATAAAATAGGGTCTTTACTAAATCTACCTTTTCTATACTTATCTATTCCACATCGATTATTATTATTATTATGTATTTCGCCGATAAGAAAAGTTTACAAGTTTATGCAATACAAATATATAAATACATGGCTGGGGCAAGAGAAAGACAAGTTCTGTCTTATCACCAAGCCCCTTTAAATAAAAATGTCAATAATAAAAATACAAAACAAAGTAACTCGTTGAATAAACGTTAAACAAAACGTTGCTTTAAAATTAAATAACGATAAATAAAAACTTAAAATCATTTTACGCTCTATTACAGTGTAATATATCCAAAAGTATACGAAGATTTTTTAATTAATTATATTAATTAAATTATTTTTCCTAACTGGTTTTAGATTTATAAACCTTTTGAATTTAAATCATAAAATAACAGATAATACACGAAAATTAAACAAACAAACAAAAAAAAACATTTTTAAAAACATTTTTAGTATCTTAATGTGTCTTATATGTATGTAAAGTTTATTATATCAGATAAAAAACAACGTCATAATGTACAAATTGAAATGTTTATAGAATATATATTTAAACCATATTTATAAAAAAATAGACAAACGTGATTACTCCTAATCAAAGGCTTCAGAAAAATTTTAATTCGTTGTCATTTATTAAAAGCTTTTGCTTAAGTTTGTTTTTAAATTGTTTAATAGAAGAAATAGTTTTTAACTCATTATTTAATAGCGTGTTCCAAAGTTTAGGACCTCTGTTAGCAATTGAGAACTTAGTAACAGAGTAATAGGTTTTAGGTTGAACATAATTGTTTTCTGAAAATCGTGTTGGGTATAGATGATATATTTTTTACAAAAAAGAGTTAAATAAAATAGGTGCTAATTTTTTATTAACTTTGAACATAAAAGTAAGAATTTGATAAAGATTTAGTTGAAATACGTTGAGAATATTAAATTTAATGAATAGAGGTTTAGTGTGTGAGAAACGATCTACATTTCCAATAATTCTTAAAGCATGCTTTTGTTTAATTAATAGTTTATTTTTTTTAGTTACGTTAGTGCTACACCAGGCAACGTTTGCATAACTTAGGTAGCTATGAATAAATGAAAAATAAATGTATTTTAAACAGGTTTGATTTAATAACTGCTTAGCTTTGTAAAGTAGACCAATATTTTTCGAAATTTTATTTTGAATTATATTTATGTGCTCCTTCCAACTCACATTTTCATCAATAACAACACCAAGAAATAACAATGAATGCTCTCTTATTATACAAGAGTTATTTACAACTAAAATTGGAAGATTCAATGGGATGAGTCTCTTTTCATAAAGACGATGGAAGAAATTATATTTTGTTTTTTTATGTTCATGGATAATTTATTTGCTATAAACCATTCACTTAGTTTTGCAAGCTCTTTGTTTACTTTTTCAAATAAAGAATTAATATCCTTATCAAAATAAAATAAGTTGGTGTCGTCTGCAAAAAGGATTGAATTTAAGATACTTGAAAATTTATTTAAGTCATATATATAAATGAGGAATAAAAGGGGCCCTAAAATTGATCCTTGTGGGATGCCGCAGGAAATTGTCGCTAAATCCGTTTTACTATCATTAAACGAGATGTACTGTTTCCTGTTTGCTAGATAACTTTTAAACCATGCTAAGTTATAACTTATGATACCATAATTTTTAAGTTTGTGCAGGAGAATATTATGATCCACCGTATCAAAAGCCTTACTTAGATAAAGACGCCTAAAGTAAATTTGTTTTCATCAAAAGCTTTAAATATTTCGTGTACTAGATGAATGATTGCATGATCGGTTGAATGGCCAGATTTAAACCCAAATTGTTTATCGTAAAGAATTTTATTATTAGTTAAAAAAGAAAACAGTCTGTTATACATAACACGTTCTAAAATCTTGGAAAAGCAGGTAAGAATTGAGATTGGTCTGTAGTTTGAGACATCAGAAGGATCACCTGTTTTATAGATTAGTGTAACCTTTGCACATTTTAAGTTTTCAGGAAAAACTCCGTGTTTTAAAGATAAATTAAAAATATGTAAAAGTGGTATTTTTATAAAACTTATTATTTAATAATGACAATGCGCACCCTTTTAGCATAACTAGAACTTATAAGAGATTTTTAATTAGGTTCGCTTTTTTCCTAAACGCATATTATTGATAGCTCAGTGGTTTAGTGCGCTGTCATCAGTGTCGTTTCAGGGTATTAAAAACATCGCTATATAAACTTTGAAAAACTTTTTGTCTTGCTGAATTTATAGCAACATTAAAAGCAAAAAATATAAATATAGCAAAAAAGATTTATAATTGTTCAAACTAAATTTAAACGTTTACACAATTTTATAAATTTATTATACCCAATTATTCCATATAATGCCTGCAAATTCAAGGTATGCTAGAGACGTTTACACTTACAGACGTTTTAACGCAAATATACAAAGGCTCTATACAAACGACAGAGCCAAGAAGATCTTAGACTGCTAAAAACTGTAGACTATAAAACTCTAAGGGGTCGCCCATAAACTGCGCAACGCTAAATTCATTTAAAAAAAATTATTTTTAAAAAAAAGAATAGTATTTTCAGTTCTATTAGGTGGCGATTTTAAGTAAACTTAATGAGCTTTTTTGATTTCCTGTTTAATTTTTGACTCTGCGAGGGAAAACATTGTTTTTTTTTTTATTTGTTCATTAGTGAAATTTAGCGTTGAGTAATTTATGGACAATCCCTTATTTAAAAGTTCCGATTAGGGTCAGCCATTAAAAGTTCATAAAGCCAAAAAAATAATGGAGTATATTACTATTTTGATGGTTATTTAAAATCTGTCGTTGTTGCGCACTTGCTTTAGAATGTTTAACGGGGGCGTTGTAAAATAGCTGTAAAACTCTAAACTTTCTTAATAAATGAGTATTAAATAACTTTAACTTTTAATTATTTTTAAAAGTAATTAATTTAATAAAATGGTTTAATTTAAGTACAAAATTATAATTTTCAATTATGTTCTTATTAAAAACATACCTTTTAAACCTTCTTACTGTTTTAAAAAGGTTGAGGTCGCCGCGTGGCAAGTTCCAATCATGGCTTGCTTAATTTTCTAATTTTTATTATTTAAAATGTAAAAAAAACAACAACTTTATCGATCTATAGATTTTATATTCTATATATAAACATGTTATAAAATCATTTTTCTTGCGCCAACTCAACTTAGTTGTAAAAAAACCTGAAATGTAAAACTAAAATAACGTAAAATAACGTAATCATGATACATACGCAACAAATGTCCCCCCATTTTTTAAAGCTTTTTGAATTATTAGCCTTTTTAAATAACTTTTTGTTTGTTAAAGTGTATAATATCGTTAAATATGTTTGTATATAATCTTTATAAAACTTCACATGTATTTTTTATTTTAAAAAATCTAAAAACATTAAAAAAACAGTGGCCGGTGCACAGTGGGACATTGTCGGTATTGTTAAGTAAAAATTTGTCATAATGTTAGCTTAAAATAATAATTAATGTTAGTTAAAAAACATTAATTATTATTTTAAGCGTAATTTTATGCAGTTGTTTACATGTTAATTTGACATAAGTTACAAAGACGCTGATTTGCATTTTTTGTTTCTCAACATTCTTACATTACTAATGTTTTAAATTAACTTTGTTGATTTTCATCTTAAAATATAATATTTTAATTAACAATGTTTTTTTCGCTCAGACTTTTAAAAACAATTTAACGTAAGTGTAATCATTAGTTTTTACGCATCGAAAACAGACAGTTTTCGCTATATGTTTTGCTACTAACCTTTACTATTAGGTATCAGGTAAACTATCCTCCAATATCCTACATACATTTGGCTATGTTTCGAGGATATTCGAGGATAGTCAGGCTATTTAACAACCTTAAATAACATGAGTCCTCTTTATCAAACTTTTGTTTGTTAAAGATGAGTCATTTTATTTAAGTTTGTTTATTAGCTGATTCGCAGCGGAGTGTTACTACATTGACTGAGGATTGGTTATGAAACAACAATCTTTTCCATCATTTTTCTTTTTTTTTTCTCCTTTTTGTGACGCTAAGGTTCTAAACGCAAATTATGACACTAAGGTTCTAAACGCAATATTTAAAGATTTAGTTGAAATGGCTTATTCTATATGCAGTAATTTGTATTAACAAGATGAGATTAATTTCGCTATTCAAATGTTTAACGAAAGTGAGTACAACATATGCCAACTTATAAGGATTACAATCTTCTTTCGAAAGGTACGGTCCCTAAAAATCAACAAAATTTAATCAGACTCTAACACTAATGTCAAAAAACAAAACCAAACATAATAGGCAACCGGGAACTTATTTAATTAGATGCAAAGGCTCAAAGAGATACATAGGCGAAGGTAAACTTCAAATTAGGACTCAAGTTCAACAAGATCTTAATAGTTTAAACAAGCCGAAAAATTAATAGTCTGCAATAAAAAACCATAATAAGTTTTACTCACAAGATATAAAGTCGGAAAACGTAAAAACAATAACAGTTGAACCAAAAAAGTTTGATTAAAAAGTGCGCAAAACTCTTGAAATACAGCATTTAGAAGTGCACTTTTACATGGCGGAATTAATACACAGGTTTATAGTCTCAGTTCGCTTCCGTTAATCATCACAAATCATTTAGTAAGATAAATATTTCTAACTTAAGTTAGTAATAAATTTGGCTAGGAAAGATATTTCGCGTTAAAAAAATTTTATATCAAAGATTATATATTAAAGTAATATCAATATATCATATTCTGCTTTTCAATTTTTTTCCCAAATCGTTCTCAAATTCTAGAAATGTTTACTTTTCTAAACAATTTTGAAATAATTCGCCGAACGGAATTGCGACTATATATCCGCATATTTAGATGACGGGCAGTTTGTGAAAACTAAATTTTATATAATTTAGACGAGGGTATAAGTTACACATCTAAGAATTCCAATTACATTAGAACTTTTAGAACATTTTGGCGTTTGAAAAATTTTTTAATTTTTTTAAAGAATACCAACATAGTTTGTATTTGTGTTTTGCTTACTAGTCATTAAATGAGCTTGTTAGAAGTATTCCAAGAGCAACAGGTATTGGTTTAAAGTAGGTTTTTCATTCATTTTTTAAAATATAAAATTGTATGAAACTTAGGGAGGCGGTGAGTGGTTTTGTGACTCAAAAGGGATTTGTTACAAAGGTGTTACAATGTTGTAACAAGGAAAGGGGTGGGGGGGGGGGGCTGTGAAAGAGGTAAAAAATGGTTGAAAATTGTATAGCGTAATTTATGGACGACCCCTAAGGTCATCGAAAAGTACCCGGGCACCCGAGTACTCACCTATTGGGTATTGTCCGGATAGGATAATTAAGCAACGGGTAACCATCATGTGGCATGTTTAAAATTCATTTCATTCGTTTTTATAGCCTTTTTTTTCACTTAACTAGAACTTTTCATCAAGCAACTTGTCTAAAAATATGCTTTTTGTTTGCTACGTCATAAATTCACTCTAGTTTCCGTTGCTATAGTCATATCTCAAATAAACCCTTCAACGGCTTGTGGTCAAAAAAACAATCGTTTCATAGTCTTACAAAATTATTCTCCAGAACTCTCTTCAAATCTTTTTAAACTATTTAGTAAGTGCGTGACTTAGTCTTGTTTTTTTGTCTGCTAGAATGACATATGTTGTTCCAATTTTCAAAAACTCCGGTGAACATTCTGACCTCTCAAATTATCGTTTAATCAGTCTTCTTTTTGATATTAGCAAAGTCTTTGAGTCTTTGATTAACAAATTTCTAACATTTCATCTTGAGCTGCATAATTTACTATCAGACAATCACTACGGTTTTTGATCCTCTCGCTCTACAGCTGAGTTGCTAATTGCTGTGACTCAAAAATTTTATTGGGCATTAGATAGAGGTGGAGAGGCTGAGGCTATTGCTCTTGATATATCTAAAGCTTTCTACAAAGTTTGACATGCTGGTTTTCTCCATAAGCTTGTTTCATTAAGGTATATCTGGGAAAGTTTATGAGATTATCAACTCGTTTCTTTCAAACCGCTTTATTTAAGTTATCTTTAAAGGCCAACACTCTTCTTCATTTCCAGTAACTTCTGGGGCACCTCAAGGTTCTATCCTTAGTCCTGTTTTGTTTTTTATCTACATTAATGATCTTCCTGACAATCTTACATCTACAGTGGCTGATCTTGAATCAAACCTCACTTGTAAATTTTAATTCCGACAAAACTCAGTTATTTAAAGCAAACAGCTATTGCAATACTGTCGGTATTCCTAATTTTTAAATGACAATCCTCTCACTGGGTCCTCTTTTTTTGGTCTTCTTGGAATATTGTTTACAAATAGGGATGTACCGGAATTCCGGCCGGATTTTTTTTTCTTTTAGATCAATTCGCTTCTGGCTGGAAACAAATTTTAATTTTCCTTTTTTTTTTTTTGACATGTGACACAGGCTTTGTAAATAGATCAAAAAAAAATTATCCTACAGAGAAATAAAGAACTAAAGGTAAACCTTGTTAAAAAATACAAAATGTAAGTTTATTTGCAGAAATAGTAGTACTGCAAATACATTTGCAAAAATTACATTTGTATTTTTTACCTCGGTTTATCTATAGTTCTTTGTTGCTCTGTAGGATAATGATTTTTTAATTTATTTACACAGCCTGTGTCATAAAAAAAAGGAAAATAAAATTTTAATTTTTGTCATAAGCGAATTTATCTAAAAGAGTAAAATTCCGGCCGAAATTCCGCTACAGCCTTATTTACAACTGACCTTTCATTGAAACCAACATACAATTGATTGCTAAGTTAGCATCCGCTAAGGGTGCTTCTCTTTACCATGCTCGCCATTTTCTTACTCCTGATTCCACTATACATTGTTTATTTGTATTTTATAGTAGTGAGAACACTGTTTAACAATAATATTGCAGCATAACATTATCATTAAAAAAATGCGCATTGTATAACACCGTAACTTGTTTTAAAGAATAAAAAAGAGGAAACAAAATATAAGTAAAACATTTACAAGAAAGTATAACCATTTTTGTCTTAAAGAGCGGAAAACAAATTTTTTGATTTAAATTGAATAATTCAGTAAACTGAAAATTGAAAGGTCCGACATAAATTGAGTATCGTTCAGACCTGTCAATCTTTAATTTACTGAACTGAATTAAATTTAAATGTTTTATTTTCCGCTAACTAATACAAAAAATATTATAATTCTAGCAAATATTTTTTGCAATATTTAATAATATAAATATTCAAAATGTAAAGTAAATGTAAAATGTAAAAAAGTTCAATAATGTAAAGTTTAATCGTAGTATAACAATTTCGCAATATTACCTTGGATATATTTATTTATATATATATATGAATGTATATATCTATATATATATTACTAATGCTTTCTTACGGGGACATTTTAAGCAGAAAAAGTATTGTTTGCGGGGACCGTTTGCTTACGGGGACATAATTCGGTCCCCGTTAATTTCAGACTCGGATTATTACTTTAAGAGCATTAAAAACGTATTTAATTTGGCATTGTATATAAACAAGACCATAATATTTATGTGAATAATTAATTTCTGTGGTTTAAAAACATTATTTTAGAAGTAATTGGCCTTCAAATTTCGGGTACGTATATTTAACAAAAACCGAAGTTGATTGAAACGTGCACTTGCGGGCACAATCTAAAAAATGATATTTTTCATGTCTTGTATCTATATCTTTATTTTTATTTTTGGAAGTTTTTGTATTTTCTTAGTAAATTTAAATAAAAATCAAAGCAACTATTAAACTATATTCAATTATGAGTTTTTTAGGATTCTTTTTTTTTTTACTCTCAGAATTGTTTTCTGCTTAAATATTTATCAAAGCTGCGTAAATTTTGAGCGTAGTTACTCCAAAACTAGAAAACATCACATTTATAAATGTAAACGAATGAAAGTAATTTTTATTTTAATTTCTTTATTGACTTTTTCTTCATAATATTAGGATTCGTTTGTATTGTTTTATTTGCTGGCCTAAATTTTAAATACTTTACAGTAGAAATGTCAATTAGTTTTTCTTTTATTAATGAAATATAAATGCTTAAGATATAATAAGAAATAAAAATTAAATTTTCAAAATGGAATTTATATTTATTAATTTTTGCATATATTTATGTACATTAGTATGAATAATATATATGTTAAAGTATAGTTATGTAAAAATATTATATGATTTACATAACTGTACTATATAATATACTGAATAATACACTATATAATATACTATATAAGATACTATAACTATGCTATATAATATGCTGATTTACGTAACTATATATGATTTATAGATATGTAAATCAGTATACATAGTTATGTACATCAAGTTATATAGTTATGTACATCAATCTATCTGAAATATTTTTAAACATAGTTACTATCATTTTAAGATATGATAGTAACTATATAGAATAGTTACTATCACAAACAGTACCAAAATAGAACAACAAAGTTTATTGTTCTATTTTGTAAGATATCTGATAATATCTGATATAAGATTATATCAGAAATATCTTTTAACGTAGTTACTATCAATATCATATTATGATATCGATAATAACTAAGTTAAAAGATATTTCAGATAATTTGGTGTACATAACTCAGTTATTTACAACTGTCTAAAGTTTGATACAAATAAATAATTCAAAGTTTGTGAGAAATATTTATTAGAACTTTATGTGATTTGACATAAGATTTAACATATCAAGTTGACTTCATAAAGCTTTTTTGAAAACCAGGTAGAAAAATAAATTTCTTATAAATTTTCTTTCAATTTGCAAGGCCTCTGAAAGATTTTTAACTATTTAGTGTATCCAAAAGTATTTACTTATCCCTAAATCCTGGTAGGATTGTAAAATTACCTAATAAGGTTAGAATAAATATATATTTTTAAAGTTTATTACTTTAAGTAGCGTTTTAGTTTTCTAGTTTTTATTTGAAATAGTAATGTTAACATTATCTAAACGCGCTTATATACGGGTTATATAAAAAAGAACTGGTACGAAACTGGTAATAAGTTTTATTATTTTTTGTTTATTTTACTCTTATTATTAAGTTTTTGAATGTAGTCATGTTGATTATAAGTGGTGTATAAAGCTAAAGTCCTAATTTAAAGCCTATGTATAAATACATAGGCTTTAAATTAGGACTTAAAAAACAAAATCATTATGCAATAATGTAGATATTTCCACATAACGTGGAAACATATGTAATTTTTTTAATCGTTTATAGACTTTGTTTTTTTAATCGCTATGGTGTTTTCTTATTTTGAAATGTTCTTTTGTTATTTTAGATTTGATGCCAAAGAAATAAAATTAAAATAAAAAAAATATTTGTCAAGATAGTTTTACTACAATTAAACTAATTGCTCTTTAAACATTGCTAAATTGGACGAAGTTGTTTATTCTTCCATCTTTTATTTATAAAAGTAAACAATGGAGAAACTAATTTGTACATGCTTAGGAACTTTGAACTAATAAAGACCATGTATAGTGAAATTTATAGCAAGTTTACCAGCCAGTTATGTTGATATATGCTTTTTATAGTACTGCATGCATATGAAGTGAATAATGATAAAAGTAAATAGAAATTTTGATTGTTAAAGGTTCATTCAAAATATTTAGCTCTACATTGGCGATAGATATAATTTCTTAAAAAATCATTGCTCGATGATTCTCTTTTATACATGTAGACTATGTGTTGAATATATATATCAAAACAAAAAATAGAAAAGGTGATGGAATGAATAAAGTTTTCAGAATAATTATTTACCTGAACAAATAAATTTGTTCAAGTATCAAAAGTGATTTAAAGCAGAACTTTTTTTTCATTTAACTATTTCAATTTGTACATTTTTCAAACTATCTATTTGATTGGACTGATCACAGAAATGGGTAATTGAACCAAATTAGTTTATTCTAAAAATCTTAATTCTTCAATGAAGGCTTTTTTTATTTTGAACATCAATATCTCAGAAAGAAAAAAAAAGTATGCATCCATTTATCTTAATTCTTCAATGAAGGCTTTTTTTATTAACACATAGAATAGAATATATTTTATGGACACATAGAGTTTTAGTTCAGGTTTTATGTTGTTTTTCATTTCGGCAAATTTTTCATAAATTTAGAAATTAAGATGAATGAAATTAAGAAATAAAAAATATTGAGATTTTACTTCTATTGATTATTTTTCTACCCAAGAACGTTGTCTTTTTTATAAAAATTGAAAATTGTTCAATAAATTTTTAAATAATTTAACAAAACTACCTTTTGTTAAACCATTTTTTCCTACATTTTTTTGAATATGGGGTAACCCATAAGGTACGTACCTAGGGGTGGGGGAAGGGGGTGTTAGTGGTTTTTCAAAAAAAATAAAAACATTGAATTTCATGAGTGTAAAATATTAATGTTTTTTTTCTGACTTTGGTCACAACTGTTTTTTATATTTCTTTATAAATAGTTAAAAGAGAATTTTTTTAATGTTTTGAAATATTCATGCATTGGGGAAGTAAGGGGCTTGATTTTGTAATATATAATAAGTACGTACGCAGAGGAGGGGGTTGTTGAAAGCAACAGGTGCATCCAAGGGAGGAGAGGGAGTCCTAAATCAGTGGTTTTACTGCGTTCGTACATAATGAATGGTTTAAATATTGTTTTCTTAAAACAGAATTTTTTTTTACAAATAAATTATATAACGGAATCATAATTTATATAATTGGGAAAAACAATTCAACATAATAATAATACAGTACAGTGAACTTTTAAATTCATAAGCATTTTTGTGTTGTGTGACCGAAGTATTTTTGCAATCCATAATTGTGCGCTAGATGTCCTTATTTATGTTTAGCAACTTTTGAGTTGGATTGGGACCTAAAAGGCAAAACATTTTCTTAAAAAATCGAAATTAAAAAGTTAATTTGCATAATTTTGAAAAACAACCGGCATTTGACTTTTTAGCTTTGGTAATCACCGCTAAGAAATCTTTGAAAAATTTGTTTTTATATTTACTTTTAATACTAGCCACCTGCAATAAGTTACAAAAAAGTTGTTTGAATCGACGGCTTTTTAAATCTGTGTTCAAAATAAGTTAGAAAACAAGTCCTCGTAAATGCTCTTACAGGAAATGTACGCGTAAATTCAGAATTTTTCGCATAGTGTGTTTTTATCTTATAAGAAACTTGTCCCCAAAAATACTCTTATAGGAAATGTCCCCGTAAAATCTGCGTTTTTCGTATATTGGGTTCTTAAAATTTATCTATAGCACATAAGAAAAGTTGACCCAAAAATACTATTATAGAAAATGTCCCCGTAAATTCACCATATTTCGTATAGTGTGTTTTTAGCACCTATGAAATATGCTTATAAAGGAAATGTCCCCGTTAATTCACCATATATCGTATAGTGTGTTTATAGCACCTTAGTGTCCGCGAAAATGATCTTATAGGAAATGTCCCCGTAAATTCATGTCGTTTTCGTTTAAGAAAAGTGTCTAAGAGAATGCACTTATAGTAAATGTTCTCGCAAATCCACTAAATATTGTATTTTTTGTTTCTTCGCTTAAACTTTTCCGATTTAAGCTCCAAAAAAAAAGAAGGAAAGAAAATGGAAGATCTGGTAAAGCATTACGAATTTCCAAATTTACCTCTCAATTTTTCAAATAAAATTGACGAAGGTTCTTTTGCCAATATCTATTTGCACTCTATACGTGAAAAACCTGTCGCTTTAAAAGTTTTCATGGCAAGTTTACCAAAAAAAAAAATGATACAAATGTGCATAAACCTCAAAAAGCTCAAGCATGGCAATGTTGTTCGATTTAAGGGCTATTGTTTAAGGCCTTCAATTATTGGATTTGAGTATTGTTGTGTCAAGTTAGATGGAGATGACGTAAATAACTTGTCGCAGCTTATTGCTGTGTTAAATAGTGATAATATTTTTTAGTTAAATGATCGATTAAATTACATTTCTCAAGTTTTGAATGGACTAGCATACCTTCACCAAGAAAACATTATTCATTGCGATCTAAAACCCTGCAATATGCTAGTTAAAGGAAAATCTGAAAAAGATTTAGTAATTAAAATAGCTGACTTCGATGAGCTTTTGAGGTTGAAACAAACATTCACATCTAGTTGTACAACATTCTAGTTAGAGGAATGACGTTAAGTTATACTGCACCTAAACTTTGTCAGTGTATTGTTCTAAAACCATCTAAGGAAAGTGATATTTACTCTTTTGGAGTTTCTGCTTTTGAAATACTATCTGATGCTTCTGCTTGGGATGAAGTTCTTCCATTGCTAAATGATACAATGCTATTAAATGGTCTCCTTCATGGAAAAAGACCAAACATAAAAAAACTGGAAAAATTATACACATCAAAAGAATGTGAACATGTTTCTTTAGCTATAATTGAATGTTGGGATTCTGATTTTACGAAACGACCAACATCAGAGATGGTGAAATTAATTTTTGTTTTTAAATAAGAAAGCAATATCATAAAAAGTTGTCTTACCTGTACAAGATTTGAAAAAATGTTGTTTAATTGAAAAAATAATATCTATATTTTTTTAATTATATAGTAATTATAGTGTATATTTCGAAAATTATTTTAAAAAATGACTATTTATATTTAACAAAAAACTTCAGCTTAAAGAACGATTCGAAAGTTTGACTAATAAACCATCTCTTCATTTAACAAAAAAGGTGAACAAAGTTTTTCTTAATATTTTTCTCAATCTCATTTAAAGTGCTAGCATTTCATATAGTAAATCACTACTATTACTATAAATATATAAAATTATCAGGTTATTTTGAAAGAACAAGTAAATCTTGAAGTAGCAGTCGAAACGACACTGCATAAATACCCTAAACGCGGACAAAAACTGAAGATGTTTCTATAAATTATGTAGGGAAGACAGATCCACCTGGTTTCCAAAAACATTATATTAACAAAGATATCGGTAAGTTAAATTTCTATTTAATCCTGAATTAAATTTCCAATAAATTAAATTTCCATTTGATTTTTCTCAACTAATTATTTAACATATATAAATAATTCCTATACATAAGTAATATTTTTGTAAATTATTTAACTACATTTCATTCAATAATTCATAATTTTAAGAAAAGATTAAATTAGAATATAAGAAAAGTTAAAAATGTTAAATTTTATTATTGAAAGCTTTTGGATATTAATGTAAACAGGATTTGGAGTTTTCACACTTTTGCCAAGAAAGAAAGGTGAGTTTCTATTGGAATATCGTGGTAAAAAAATGACAGCTCAAGAAGGGAAGTTACTGGAAGAAAATCATAAAAATCGTGGAAATGGTTGTTACCAATACTTTTTTACTTTTCAAGGTAAAAAATATTGGTAAGTTAAATAACTTTCTTTTAGTGTTTTTTTATTGACACAATCTGAAAGTCAGTGTTGAAAGTCAGCGCCGGCTTATGGCATTATGAGCTCCTTTGAATTAGAAAAAATATTGCAAATTTTGGGCTCCTTTGAATAAGAAAAAATAAGGCAATAATGCCTGAAATAATTTTTCTTTTTTTTAAAGGGCCCCTTTTTTAAGGGCCCTACCGACGATATATGTGGGGAATTAAGGGACTATAGACCATTAAGTCCCCACGTGGAGCCAACATATTTGAAAGTTGATAATCTGTAATAAATATATGTGAAAAATAATATAAATCTATAATAAATAGTATATAAAAATAAATATAGCATATGATTTTTTTTTCTGCAAACAAAGTATCACTTAGTTTTTAATTATTAGATATTTTTAAAATAGCATTGATAGAACCGAAGACACGAATTTGGGAGTTTTTGTTAATGACTCAAAAGCAGGAAATTGTGCAATGCATATAAAGGTTTTTGGCAACATGCCTCATTTATGTTTGTATGCACTTAAAGACATAGAAAAGGGCACTGAGTTGCGGTACAACTATAATTCAGTAAATTTATGGTGGAGAAAGGTTTGTATATTTTAAAAGTGTTTTATACTATATCTTTTTTGCCTGTGAAAATTAAATTAAGATATATGAAGTCCTATTACTTTTTCAAAAATTACTAATTAAAAGTTAGTTTTTTATTAAAAAATATAATTCTATTAGTTAAAGTCAACAAGAGAAAGCTTTAAAATAGATGATTTGAAAAAAGCAAGTCAGTCTGTAAGTAGTATATTTGTAATTTCTATATTTTTTAGGCTAATTATATTTTCTATTTAAATACGTATATTACATATATCTATTTAAATAAATGTAATATATACTTTGTGATACCAGAGAAATTAAACTCGTTTGTATTTATAATTATTTATAAAGCTTTAGAAAATTTAAATAACAAAAAAATTCTTTAGTCACTTGACAAGGATTGGGATTGTGCTGTTGAGGCAAGTAGCAATAAAGTAATCAATGTTTCAAACAAATTTTCAAAGGAAATTTCCACAGAAAATAATAAGAATGTAAATAATTATTTTTTTAGACTTTTCTTCAGTTTTCTATGAATAAAGTAGGATTAAAATTTATAAATGTTTTATAATATTTAAAAATTAAAGTTTTAGAAATATTTTGTTTTAAGTAACGCTTAATACGCAGCATACTGAATTATTATGGTTCATAGATATCAATTGATGAGCATATTGATGTTACTTGTTCATCTCCGGTTTTCCCTGAAGTTTGTATGAAAAAGGTAAGTTAGAAACTATTTAATTACTTATATAAATAATTATAAATTTTTTAGCCTAAGTAATTCCAAAGCAGTTCCAAAGTATTTAGCAGACATGATTTTATCACATTTTATCATACTCAATCACATTTTCATTAACTCATAACTTATAACTATTTTGAGTTATGGTAATATAGCACAGTGGTTATAGTGCTTGCCTCAGAAACAAGAGACCCCTAATTCAAACGCAACTCTAGGCAAGTTTTGCGAAATTAGATAGGAGGCGTTAACTTCCTGTTAAACCTGAAAAAAAGTTTTTTATTTTTATATCTTTGCTTATATTTTAGTCATTGCAGTTTGTTGAAAAGAAAAATAATGTTTTAAGTCCATATCATTCCCAAACTGAGTAAGTAATACATATATAAATTAGTATTAAATTTTATCAATTGTACTGATGAAGCTTCATTTATGGATTTCAGGGGTAATATGGATTGTAAGTCAAAATTTAATTTTTTGCATTTAGACAATGGCTGGCTTCAAGTTGCTATGGTTTGTTGAATGGCAATTTGTGTAGCGATTTTTGTGGAGTATTATCTGATGCAAATGTATTTTTTTTTAATGAAATATTTATATATATATATATATTTATATATATAAAGAATTTAAAGCTATGCTATACTATAGCTATAGTTACTATAGTATAGTAACTTTAGTATTTTATTTTGCAGTTTCTTTAGATTTTTTAAAATAATTTCTGTTTAATGTATTTGATTTTAAAGGAGTTTTTTTTTGCTGCATAACAACCTTTAAAGTTTTATAGGTTTATAGATGGTTTATAGTTTGATTTGGTACTTTCATTTGGCCATTAGAAAATTAAATGAACTTTGGTTTGAAACTAATTAAAAAGTCAAGTTTTCCTTTTTAAAAAAGAAAATGAAACTATTACACTTGCATATTAGGTCCCATGTATCAATGAAATTTTTTTTCCTTAAAGAATATTAACCTGGTTCTCAAAAGAACTAAAATTTTATAGAGGTTTCAGAAATAACAATAGTTTTTAATGAAAATCAATAACTTAAGTTTTATATATAAAAAAACAATATACTTTAACAAAATTTTATTTATCAAAAACCATTATTATTTATCAAATTTTTATAAAATTTTGGTTCCTTTGAGTATAGTATACATAAAGTATAGGTTGGTATACTTTAGGAAAAAAAGTTTACCTGATATATGAAGTTCACATGTAATCTTTTTTCTATTCATCATAAGCTGTATCATTTTTTGTTTGTGTGCATTTAATATATTATGTTTTAATTTGATAAATAATATTTATTTTAATTGTTTTTATATTTGTTAATCAGTATTTGTAATAAGAGTGTTTAAAATTATTACAATTTTTTATATAATAATATGTAATATAATAATATAATTAATATAGAATAATAATGTAATTTAATTATAAAAATTGGTCAGAATATACTTATCATATTTGTTTTTTTGGATTTGGAGTCTTTGATAAAAATAATTTGATTGTTTTGTTTTACTTTTGTAATATAAAATAAGTTTTATGACTAAATTATTTTTTTAAAGTTATATATTTATTATATATTTTTTTCTATTAGAATATCGATTTTCATGTTGTTTCGGCAATTCCGGATCAGGTATAATAATTTGAAGAAAAGTTTTATTTATCAGATTTTTAAGACAGAAGCAGAAAATTTTTAATGTTATTAATATATATTTTTTATACATATAAAACTCTAGGTTTCTGTGATCAAAGATTCTGGTGTTATGATGAATGATTTATTTATTTCTGAATCTGATTCAGATTTGGAAACTGTAAGTTCATGAAATTTTTAATTCTATTTAATTTATAAATTAAAGTGATGCAAAAAAGATTTTTTCTTTTCTTTTTGTTTATAGGATGCTATATTGGATAAGTTTCTTATTCCAGTGAACAAACCAATTCAAAGCCAGGAAACAAAATGTGATGTAGAGGTAGAAAATTTTCTAGATATGAAATATACCATCAGTGATATCATTGAATTTTAAGAAAGTTATACACAATAAATTTTCTAACAACATTTAATTTTTTAAAACTTGCAAGCAAAAAAAAGAATTAAGAAAAAAAATTTAAACCATTACCAATTTAGAAAAAACTTTTTTTAAATTGGTAGAGTTGCTTTTGCTATGAAAAATAGAGGGGTTGCTTGTTGAGGTTGCTTATAAGCTTTAGATGGTTATTTTCCTTAAGATGGTGTTACAATAAAAGTTCTCTGTTCTGTTCCATAGTAGTGTGGATTCGTGTATGTAAAAAAAAAAATATCAATGATAGTAATTTGTTTTTCCAATTGAAATGTCATTTTTTATTGTTTTGCAATGCATTACTGAATTCTGCGTTCTTAGTTTGATTTAATGCAATTGGTTGATGAGGGAGAACCCCATGTTGAGTAAGTAATGTTATACACATAACAAAATGGTTTTATAAGTTTTATTTCATAAGGTTGCATTGTGTTGGAAATTTCAGGAATTGAAATTTTTGTATTTTCAACAATGGGTTACCTCAAGTTGCGTTGATTCTTTGAAGAGAGATTTGTTCAGAGTGCTATCTGATACAAAGGTATATTTTAAAGAATTATAATGAAATATTTTATTTTTTTAAACTGTGTTTGTTATTATTGCAATTATCTATTTGATTTTTTAAAAATTAAAGAAAATTTATTTTTTACATATAAAAAATACCATCATAGGTTTGTAATGTAAAATATTATTGTTCACAGCATGGTGGAATAATTATCATTTGTTGCAAAAATAATGACTTTTTTACAGGTATCCATTTGAGTCATCACCTAATATCTTCTAAGCTGATGATTTGTTTGAATAATGTTCATATTTTCCTTTATCTCCAACCTTTAATAGGTGTTTATTCAAATATTATTATTATTTTAACTTATTTACTGCCAACAAGGTTGCAAACAACCACTATTTAATTTGGGAGTTACAGAAAACAGAGAGCAAACTTAAAATGCAAAATTTAAAGTTAAAGTGCAAATTTAATTTGAGATAAAAAGTGGAAAAAACTTTGTTCTAAATTATTAAAAAACACATGCATAAACGGCTTATTTGGTTAAAAAATGTTTCTATGCCAATCAAAAAAAATTCCTGTAACTTCCATATACTAAAACTTTTCTGATTTGGATTCATTTTTAGTCTTCATGTTATACCTAATCCCCATCATTCTTTTTTTCTTAGAGGTCATGACAAGACATTTTTTCTACACAATTAAGATCTTTCTCATAACAATCTCATACAAATTTGTAATTAAATTTAATTAAGTTAGCTCAAGTTAAAAATACAAAAAAGCGTTAAAAAATTATTTATTTTATGTGGAGTAGTAAAAATGCTGTTTAAGCACCACAGTTTAAAATAGTTGTGTCTAATTAAGTTATGGTTTTTGAGTTTCATGGTAAGGCGAAAATTTAAACTATTGCTTAATTTAATAAATTATTAATTTAAATATATTATGAATGGATTGTGAATCTTCTTGATTTAAAAAAACGATTTAAATAAAATTTATCATTAGACCCAGAAAAAGAAAAGTCATAGACCTCAACGCTATTGTGTCTACTGTAAAAAATCTTTATTTAAATTGACACGGCACATGAAGGGAAAACATAAAGATGAGATTGGTGTACAAGAGGCTCTCTTACTTCCAAAAGAATCACAAGTCAAGGCTTTTGCTCAACTTAGACGAGAGGGAATAGTAAAATACAACAAAGACCAAGCAATTTTAGATTTTCCTAAGTATGTCTCAGAAAGAGCCTTAAAAAAACCAAAGGACTTAACGAAATGTAGTTTTTGTAAAATTGTAATCGTGAAAAGAACATTCTCGAGGCACAAAAAAATATGTCAGTTAAGAGCTAATGATCACGTTTTGCAAGTTCCATTGACTGTTTCAGAATTACCTGAATCATCACAGTACAATAATTTATTCAAAACTCATATTATAGCAAAGTTTCGAAATGATAAAATTGGTAAGGTATGTAGAACAGATCAAACCATTCTAAAAATTGGTTCAAAGTTTTTTTGGAAGTTAAACAAAAAACAAGACAAATCTGTAGAAGTGTATCGAAGTATACGCAATGAAATGCGTCGTTTAGCACATTGTTACGTTTTGTTCCTAAAACAAGTGGGAGTTACAGAAAAACATAATAACTCATTAGATATGTTTAATCGAGTGAACTTTGATATGCTAGCCAATGTTATTGAAATTTATACTAAAAAAGATAATTCAGATATTAAAGCAGTCTAAAAGTAAAATCTACTATTTTGTTTAAAAAAGAGTGCTACTGTAATGCAGTTCATTTTTTATAGCAAAGGCATGGATGCTGAAGCTGAAAATGTCCAGAAATTTGTTTATACTTTAAAATGTTGGCAAGAATATCTATTTGGCGATGCAACTTATAAGCTGAACATTAGAAGCCAAGTCAACTTGCGAAAACCTGCAAAACTGCCTTTAGAGGAAGATTTACTCATACTGCGGAAATATATCTCGGAAACTATGAAACTGTTATGTGATGATTATGAATTTCATGATTTGCATAGTTATGTAAAACTCAGAAATTGTGCTTGCGCCAGATTGACTTTGTTATGTGGCAGGCGTGGTGGTGAGCCCGCGCGCATGCTATTAACGGATTGGAATCAAGCCTATAACAATGAATGGATTGACAGTCGAAAGAGTTTTTAAGCTTGGCAAACTTGAAAATATTCTTGTTAAAACAATGAAAATAGCTTATATGACAGGTAAGGGAAATAACCATCTTGTCCCTGTCCTGATACCACAAGATACTGTTGGTGCCATTATTAAAATTGCTAGTAATGAGTTGCGAGAACTAGCAGGAGTATCATCTGAAAATAAATTTTTCTTTGCTAGTGCTCAGGATTCTGATGCTCACATTTCTGGTTGGCATGTTGTCCATGAACTATGTAATGGTCTCCCTCTAAAAAATCCCAATGACATTATAGCTACAAATAATCGCCATCGAATTAGTACTTTATTTGCTTCTTTGGACGTTCCTAAACGTGACAGGGAGTTGTTTTATTCTCACATGGGGCATTCCGAACAAATGAATATTAATTTCTACCAAGCCCCTCTAGCTTTGGAAGAAATTACAGAAGTTGGAAAGCATCTATGAGCCATTGATGCAGGTAATGATTTGTTTGATTTATGATTAGTTAGTCTTACTTTTTGTATTGCTTTTATTATATCTGAGTATTGATAAAACTTACAAATTAATTTTACACATATTTAATAAAACTTTTTACAACTTTAAAAAGTTAAACTTTAGTAAATATATCGGGAAATACTTATCTGCTGCACTCAACTTGTTTCTCTGTGCATCAGAGAAGCAAGTCTGTACTATATAAATGTAAAGTCAGCTGAGAAAGAAAGGACGATGAGTTAAAAAAATTGGAAAAAAACATTAATTTCTTTGTTTTTTGAGTTCTGTATCAAGTTGTCCTTTATAATTAAATTTGATTTAAAAAAATGATATTAGGAAAAAACAAAATTATGAAATTCCTAATTTCATTTTTCTTGGCAGGTTTAAAAGACAGCTTCTAAACCTACCAAGAAAATTGTCAGCTGTAGTTTTAATAGCAACTCTTAATAATACTTTTTCTGTTTGGTAATAATGAAACATTCAACATGTATTCAATATTTTTTAATTTTATTTCTTCTATTCTTCTAAGCTCAGTGAATAAATTGATTTTTAAATAGATATATCGAATTTAGTATACATGGGTGGGAAGGTTTTCATTATATAAATCTTTCTTTGCTTTTTATTTATTTGCTTTTAATCATACAATAATTTTTAAACCTTGTTCTTTGTGTATATATTTTCAGGTGAATCTGGACCTTCAATATATTCAGGTAAAACTGGACCTTCAATATTTTCAAGTGAAACTGGACCTTCAATATTTTCAGGTGAAACTGGACCTTCAATATTTTCAGGTGAAACTGGACCTTCAATATATTCATATTATATTCAATATTATATTTAATATTATGTTCAATATTATATTCAATATTATATTCAATATTATATTCAATATTATATTCAATATATTCAGGTGAAACTGGACCTTCAATATATTCGGAACGAGGTACACTTACTGTTTTATTCAAATCTGCATTAACTAATAAATTTAAAAGTTATATAAAAATATATATAGTTATATATATTTGAAAAAAGTAACTTTTTTAGTGGCCCCTTCAACCTTAGGGATTTCAGTTATATTAAAAAAAGTTGAAATAATTTAAATTCTTTCATTTGGTTGTTACATTCTCATGTGATTTAAATTTAATTTGATTTTCCAGTGATAAACTCTCAAAAGAGAAAAATATTGGAAAAAGATGAGATAGAGGATGAAGAAAATATTCAGTTTTCTTCTGCAAAAAAATACAAAACACGTTTAAAATTGTCTAGTGGTGAGAAATTATCATTGTTTAAAATTTAATATTAATGCAAGTGCACAAAAAAGCGCTGGCCGAATGGTCGTTATTAGGCTGATGTGTGCGATTTTATAAATTGTTTTTTTTTAACTTAGGTAAAAATGTTTTCAGAGGTTTTTAATCACTATTTTTAAGATATGTAAATAAATAAAAGCGTTATCACGATTTATCATCAAAGCATTTGATGAAAAATAATTTCCTGAAATATTGAAAATACAAGAGTTTTTTTCCAGATGAAAACAGTGATTATGAAAAGGAAGAGGAAGAACTATCTACAACAGCGCTTAATGATTTTGGTACAATTATAGACTAAATTATTTATAAGAATAAATTATATAATTTTTTTAATATAAAATCAAAATAATTGTCCTTAATTTAAATAGTTTTATAATATTATTTAAAACTCGAAATCTGAAATGAACTTTTTACTTTTTTTTTAACGTTTTTACTTAAATTAAAAACTTTTTAGTTATTATGTTTGAGTGAAAATCTATTTAAAGTGAACATTTTTATTCACTATAGATAATAATCGTTTTTACACACAGTGGAGCAAGAAGCAAACCAATGATCTTCTGGAATGGTTCGCTTCTTTTTTGAATGACAAAGAACGTGAATGGCCTGGTAACTTAAATCTTAATTGCTTATTATCCTTATAGTACTATAAAAAGAGTTTTAAAAACTCTGATACTTTGGTACAACTAATTTAATGTTCATTTTAATAAAGAATATTATCCTTAAGGGTATACTAGAAAAATATGTATAAATAGTATTTAGCATATAATAATTATTCCGTAATCTGCGCCCTCGCTAAATACTTTTTCAAAAGTTATGCAACGTTTCATTGCCAAATTAAAAAATCACACAAATGTTTATTTTTGTTCGATATCAAAATTAGTGTAATCTTAAATAATCAATGTTTCTCATGGAACATGCTTATCCACGTTTTGAAAATTTTATCAAAATCTGATATAATACAAGGGGATCACTTCACCCAGGATTCGGCAACTTGTGACGTTATAGCACATATTTCAAAAAACGAGTCGCATGCATCCTTTATCAAAATTGTATATATCCTAATTAATTAGTAAAAACACATCTAATTCTTATTTATCTTTAACCGCTTGTTTCTCCATCAGTAGGTTCATCAGAAGTACACTGACATAATTTATATATACCTTAATTAGATACTTAATTTAAGACTTAATCATAAAAGCATAATAATCATAAAACATAATAATTCTACCGTCCTTTAGACTCTTTGAAAGATTTTTATAAAATGTATAAGGAAAAATGATTCTATTTAAAATAGGTTGTCAAACCCTGGCGTAGCCGCTTGACGTAAAATAACCCTTTTAAAGTTTATTCCATTAATTTGTAATAATATTTCTATTAACTATAACTAAATGATATTACGCAATTCTATTTTACTTTTAGATCGAAGATATATAGAAAAATTTAGATCCGAATGCGAAATACCATTTAATTACGGCAGGGTGCGAACAAAGTTGACAAACGAGCGACTAAAGAAGAGGAGCGCTAAGATAAAATCTGAGAATTCGGCAAAAGAGCGCATTAAAGCTATGAATCTGTAGTTAGAAAATAGATATATATTTTTTTTTTTTCATGAATACTGAGTTATTTTTTCTATTTTAAACTATTGTAATTTTTATTTCTATTCAAGATGCATGTTCCCCATTTTTCCGTCTGTTAAGGTCGGCTTTTTTATGCCTCTTGAGTAAACAGACCCTGCTTTTCACTGGTTGTCTTTTCTTCTCATACCCCTTCCCCTTTTAAATTGATATCACAAAAATGTTTCCCCCAATACTTTTGTTTAATATAATAAATAGCAATTGGCATACTCACTTACACTTACTCCTAAATGACAATCGCCGATTGTCATTTAAAAGTAAGTATCGGATAAGCGTTGTTATAAAACTTTATAAGCGAATTTAAAATGTTATTTTTAGCTACCTTCGAACATGTTATTAAAATAAAATAAATATTAAGCAAAATTCTATAGTGACATCTTTTTCTGATAACCCTACCCCTCCCTGGTCCTTTTTTGACTGTTTTATCTCAAACCACTCCCCTTTTTGCATGAGGTCCTTTATTGATGGCCCCTAATATTTGCAAATTAAAAGTTTATTAAAATCTTAAATAAAAATGTTTTTTAAAGCGCCCATCGCGAATTTCGTGTATTCAAAAATTTTAAACCAATTTAGCTTTGGATAAGTTAACAAGGTAAACTCAAACATAAGTTATATTTAAAAATATCAGTCACGGCACCAATTTCTACCTATTGGGTACCTCTAGAAACACTCACCCTCCTTTTCTTCTACAATATTTAATATATCCGGATACGTAAAAAATCATATCCGGTCATAAATCTCTCGAAAAGAGTTGAAAACTGGCGCTCTTTCCACTGCACTACAACGAATAGTTGAGATTCACTATTTTTAGACAACATTTTAAACTATAATATATCGTAAATAACTAATAGGTAATGTAATAGTAATGTAATAGTAATGTAATGTAATAGTAAGCTATTAAGCTTCAAAATGAAAAAATTTTCTAATAGTTTCAAAGTACTTTCCAAGAAATAATAAACTTTAAATTCTCAATCATATTGCGCAAAAAAAAAAAATTATTTCCACTTAATTTTTAATTTTTTTAGTTTGTCCCCGAAAATGCACACTTTTTTGTTTGTCCCCGAAAGTACACATTTTTCGCATGTCCCCGAAAATGCACATATAAAGTTATAAAAATTTATAGGGACCATTTTTTACAAAAAATTTATATATTTAGATGTCATCAACTATAAAGATGACGCTTAAGGTAGAGAGTAAAATAAAAAACAAAAAAAAGTTTTTTAAACGAATATTTGATGAAAAAAAATTAATTATATAAATGTCCCCAAAAATATACATTTTTACAAAGTCCCCGTTAATGATCAAAAAGGAGTGTATATAGATATATATATAAATATATAAATACTTATATATATATATATATTTATATATATATATATATATATATATATATATATATATATATATATATATATATATATATATATACATATATGTATAAATATATGCATATATAAATATTTACAAATATAACTATATAAATATATATATATATATATATATATATATATATATATATATATATATATATATATATATATATATATATATATATATATATATATATATATATATTTATATATATATATATATATATATATATATATATATATATATATATATATATATATATATATATATATATATATATATATATATATATATATATATATATATATATATATGTATATTTATATACATATATATATATATATATATATATATATATATATATATATATATATATATATATATATATATATATATATATATATATATATATATATATATATATATATATATATATATATATATATATATTTATATAAATAACTTTTATATATATATATATATATATATTTATATAAATATATATATATATACATATATATATATGTATATATATAAATAAATATATATATATATATAAATATATATATATATATATATATATATATATATATATATATATATATATATATATATATATATATATATATATATATATATATATATATATATATATATATAAGTTTATTTATTTAGACCTTTATTGCTATAAATTTAAAAAAGTATTGTTTATTTTTAACTATATTAAACATGATTGAGTTTCTTCTAAGAATGGGTAACAAAGGTTTGCACAAAAGTTTGTGAGTTTTGTTTTCGTATGTTTTTTAGGATTTAGAGAAAAAGCAAGTTTTTAAACCTTTTAGCTTGGTTGCACTGTAAAAAATGGTTTGTTAATAAATATAATATTTCAAAACTTTATTTTCGCTTTAATAATTAGTGAATAAAAATATTTTATATTTATGATTTTGCTTTGGTTCAATTAGGATTTTTTGTTTGAGCAGTTTATTAAATAAGCTTGGGTTTTTTATAGCTTGACTTTGGTGAATGCAATTAAAAAAAATTCACATATGAATAAGTTTTTGTGTGCAATAATTTCAATGTGCGATATATATATATATATTTTTTAGGTCAACTCTTCCGTGCAGGTGAAAGGTTACTAAATCATATTTTAAGGAATTCAGTGGTAATTTTTGTATTTCTTTAGGTATATTTTTATTAGTTATATAATTATTCAGAACTTTACAAGCCTTATGAATATCTTCAAAAGTTTTGTTAATTATTATTTTAATATTACATTAAATGAGTATACATGCTGCATGTGAATATTTATATAGCACAATAATAATATAATACAAATGTCTATACAAATGATATCAATAGATAAATAATGCTGAAAAGAGTTTTTTTTTTAGGAATATATTGAGCTATTTTTTTATAAACATTCATTTCTTAAAGGTTTTAAAAGCCTTATTTGAACTTAAAAAATTGTCAAAATTTTTAATGAAGTATTTGTATTTATAAGGCTTTATAGTATTATAAAAAAGTTTCAAATATATTATTTTTAAAATGCGAATAAAATGTTACAAGTAAATAAATTTTTTTATAAATTTTATTCAATAATATTTAATAAATATATAGATTATATAAAATTGCTACAGAATTTTTATAAAATTCTCTTCCTTAAACTAAGTTTTAAAGAGAGCATTTATAAACCAGACAACAAAAAGTTTTAGAACTTAAATAAAACATTTTTTTTTACATCAATAATAGATTGCTTTTTAAATGACAATAAAACCCTTTGTACTTTCTTATTATTTTAGCTGCTTTAACTTTAAGACAACACAAAAATGTAGCTTGTTTGTTGAAGCCGCGTAAATGTTGTTAAGAGCCTTTTTTTACTATAAAAGTAATATTTTGACCAGGAGAGAAGGATTTATATATATATATATATATATATATATATATATATATATATATATATATATATATATATATATATATATATATATATATATATTTATATATTCATAATATATATATATATATACATATATATGTATATATATATATATATATATATATATATACATTATATATATATACATACATTTATATATAAATATATATATATATATATATATATATATATATATATATATATATATATATATATATATTATATATATATATATATATATATATATATATATATATATAGATATATTTATATTTATATATATATATATATTTATATGTTCATAATATATATATATATATATATATATATATGTATATATATATATATATATATATATATATACATTATATATATATACATATACATTTATATATAAATATATATATATATATATATATATATATATATATATATATATATATATATATATATATACATACATATATATATATATATATATTTATTTTTATATTTATATATATATATATATATATATATATATATATATATATATATATATATATATATATATATGCATATATACATATATATATATATATATATATATATATATATATATATATATATATATATATATATATATATATGTATATATATATTGGTAATAATGTATGTAAATTTACATATTTATGCTTACAGATAAACAAGTATATATATATGATAACTTCAAGATCAATGTATACGACAGCTTATATATTATAACAACAAGCATTTCGACGTTGATTTAACATTAAAAACGTGTTGATTTGAGGACGTTGATTTAGGCCTTGAATTGGAAACAAAAAAATGACATTGCAATACCAAGATTTATCATTTATAAATTAACGTTTAACTGATGTTGATTTACAAACGTTCACGTTGCATATGAACATACTCTAAGACCTTGCAACACATTCCCTAAAGTTTCTATTTTTGATTATCATTAGAAAACAGAGGCATTGGGCATAGTCAAATTTCTATTTTGTTGATACTGGTGTCGAATGAGGAATAATTGCAAAAAATTAGAGTAATTGGCGCTAAATCAACCCCACCCCGAACACTAACTGCCCTCTTCCTAGAACTACATCTCCTTTAATTGTAAAAGTTTTAATTCTGTGCTTTTATAAACTAGGTCAAAATTCATCGAAAGATTTCAAATTTCATCACAAAATATCTTTTTGTTTTAAATTTTTAACCATGCAAAGCTCAAAATTACCCCCTCAAATAACTTTAAATGATCTCAACTTTTAAACAAAAAGAATTTTTTTTAATGTAATTTGAAATCTATGGATGAATTTTGATCTATTTTAATATAAAACAAGCAAAAAATTTAAAAGTGTTTCTAGGAACCATGCCCAGGTTAGGACTTTTAGGGGTCGAGAAGGGTCTATTACAATTATTTATGACGGTAAAAAAAAAAAACTTCTGGTCTTTATGGTTAAATTATGATTGATATTTTATATTTCAAAGTTATACTATACGTTTGTTTATAGAAGGTTTAATATTTTACTTTTTACAAATTACATTTCTACAAATATAAAGGTACTTTAAAAGTGCTTGTAGTTGTAAGCAACAACTGCGTTTTTTAGCGCCTCTATATAGTTTGGGCTGTGCTCTGCAACATTTTTCATTCGTCAAAACTGATTGAAATCCTTACAAATGGATTTGAGACCTTGTATGGTTAAGTAACCTTAGCGTATAGAAGGGTAAAAGTACAAAAGAAATGCAAGTTTATTTAATAAGTATTCGTCGTAAATTATGTAAGTTTTACGATTCAACTGTAGAAACAGAGTATTTAATTATTAAGATTAAAAGCTATTTTTTATCAAATTTAAAAGTTATTTATCATACCAAAGACTCCGCCTTTCATGTCAACAAATTCGATAGTATGCTGCTCAACTAAGTGAACCTTCAAAGGAATTGTATTCCTTAGATTTTTATAGCTCGTTGAGAACTCCACAAAATCTTTAACATATGTGGAGCTTAATGATTTTCCAAGTCAACCATGAACTATTTTTTTTTTAAATCTATAAGTATCTTAATATATTTGGCAGCAGAAACTCCAAGACTAGACTCTTGAAAAAACAGTTCAAAGCTGTTTTTTCAATAGTCTAGTCTTGGAGTTTCCAATTTTTTTTAATCGAAATTTTGTCTACAACAACTAGCAGTATTTGTAGACCAGGAATATTTCCAAGTTCTAGTATATTTTTGTTTTTTTCGCCTGTTAATAAAGGGGGATTAACAGCATTTGTGTACTTTTTTGCTTTTTTTAAATTTGCACTATCAGCCATCCATTGGTCGACAATCTAAGCTTTTTGAAAGTCATGAGATGACGTCATGCAATACGGACAATAATGCTTTGATTTGCAGTTTGTTTTCCAATCATTTGAATCAAGACGTTTTGATTCTTAGATACTGTGTAATCTAAGGATGAAATGTTTAACTTATCGAAAATTAACTGCATATTATGTTATTTTTCGTTCAATGAAGGAAAAATGGCCAATAAAATAGTTTTGTGGACGCTTGAATCTTTAAAATCTTTGCACGCGTATTGGTCACACTTGCTCAGTTTCTCTGGAATTTTATTACTTTTTAACTCCGGTTTTATGGTTATTGACAGTGTAACTTTAAGGAATTCCTGCCATCTATCTACACCTAATCATCATCAACATCATTTGTATATAGACTTCTGTAATGTAGTACCATTGCTACAAGCTCTTCAATGTCATTGCAATACACAATAGGAGTATCTTTTTCTACCAACTTTACATTCATAAAAAATCAAAATGAATGATACAAATTGCAATCTAACTATAAAAATATTTTTTTTTTGGTAATAGTTTACTTACCTCTTCGCTTTCAGTTACTTCTAATAGCAATGGGAGTTTATCACAGCTGAATAATTTTCCAATTATTGTGTTGTCCTAAATCAGTTTAATATTGAAACCAGAATCCACACTTTTCCGTCCTGCCTCACTTCTCCGAAATCGTGGGACTTCAGTCATGTTGCAATTATTTAGAAATCCTAATAAAGTTATTACAAAACTTGGCTTTAAATTCATAAAAAGTATATTTTTAAAAGAATTTTTAAGCAACAAAACTTACCTGGAATGTAGTTTTAATTGAAGTTTGTTCAATTTATCTATAGAAAAGAAAGGTTTCTTAACCTCAGTCTTTTCGATAAAAACAGTGAGTTGCTTCTGATCAAAAGTTTTCAAAGCTAAGGTGTTCCCTGAGTCATTTGTGCTGAAATCTTTGATAGAGCTGGACAGAACTTTTCCTTGCGTTGTTGGGTATGTTGATTTTACAATGGTAGTTAAATTCTTTTGTCTTTCTAATTTCGTGAAGGGATGTGGAATTCCTTGTCCCACTTGAGTATAGCAATCTTGAAAAGTTAGTCTTTCTGCAGGTTTATTTGAAACACCTTCAGCGCCTTGATAAACAAATTTTCCCGACGCATATTTAACCATAGGGGCCAATATTTTTTCCATTTTTGATTTGCGCCCGTTTTCACAAATAAAACATTAACATTTTCTCCCTCTAATAACTCTGGTATTCAGGTCTAAATTTTATAGCATATGTATAGCAACTATAATAAATAAAATAGCAAAACTAAATTTCAACTGAAGTAAATTAAAAATCAGCTGAATTACCTTTCCAGAATATAGTTTTGATAAGGTTTGAGTAGTCGTTTTTCTTTTTTTCTAGATTTAATTAAGTTGTTTCAGCATTATATATTGGTCTTAAATCCTTGCCTTTCCGGAAGCAGCAAATGCAAAATTTTTTCACAAAGTCACAATGTTCTTTTACATGTTTTAAATGAATTTTAAACGAATGCTTCAAATAAAAACTTCTGATATGGATTGATAATATTGGCATGATATATCGGTCATACTAATCAAATGTCAATATAATGGCTATAAACATGCTTTCAGTTTGAATACCAACGCGTGCAAGGAGTTATTATGCAAATGTGAACAATTAGTAACTGCTACCTTTTACTTATTGTTAATAATTAAAGGTTGCTTTGCTTTGTTTTAATTTCAATAAAAATGTTAATAGAAAGTAATAAAAATTACTTATCCGTCTGTAAATTTCAATGTTAAACAAATATTTTTAAGAACTTTAAAAAAAGAAATTGATAAATCTATCACAAACATTTCTGAAAATCTAAATACAGCGGCATAGGCATGATTTTGTGGTGTTCGAAACGATCCCTCGAATCCCCGCAATGATACGGTTAAACACTTTTTAATTGTTTGCTTGTTATAAATTAAAATAGATCAAAATTCATCCACAGATTTCAAATGACATAAAAAAAAAATTTTTTTGTTTAAAAGTTGAGACCATTTAAAGTTATTTCAGGGGGTAATTTTAAGCTTTGCATGGTTATAAATCTTAAACGAAAAGATATTTTGCGATGAAATTTGAAACCTTTCGATGAATTTTGATCTAGTTTATGATACAACAAAAAAAAACTTTATTAAAGAAGACGTAGTTCTAGGAAGGGGGAAGTTAGAGGTCGGGGCGGGGTTGATTTAGCTCCATTATTCTAATTTTTTGCAAGTCATCCTCAATTCGACACCAGTATCAACAAAATAGAAATTTGAATATGACCCATGCCTCTTAGTTACCTATCTTGAACAACAAAATTCCTGGGCACTCCCCTAAAATATGCAATTTCTCCCCAGACCCCCACTAAAAAAAGTTGTCGTTTACATTTTTTGAATGAGGAAATGTTTTCTAACGATAATCAAAATAAAATTTCTGGGGATGTGTTGCAAGGTCTTAGAGTATGTTCCTTTGTACCGAGGGTATTAAAAACCTATCATTGCATTATTAATTTGTAAATAAAGTATTATGTGAAATTTTTGTTATATAGGTAATGTTAAATATACAAAGTATACAAAAACATAAAAAAAAGTTTAACAACTTTAAAAAATCAAATAAAGTTTTAGTAACTTTTATTTATTATTACAATTTTAAAAATTTGTTAAAAACTTTGACTGTAGAGCATAGAAAAAAACTGTAATGAATATTAGTATGAATAATAAAACCAGATTAAAAATGATATTTTTTTTTCGATAACACTTTTGAAACATTTTAAAATGCACGTTTTTTTTTGCTTTGTAAAATGATGTTGTTAGTATGCTGATGCAAAATGATGTTGTTATCATGAAGTAAAATGATGTCGTTAGCATGCTTTTTTTGTTTTGTAAAATGATGTACATTAATATGCTGACGTTGCTACGATGTCAAAAGTAAAAACGTAAAAATGGCAACGTTGTTCAAAAGTCGTTTTAACGTTAATCAGTCAAATATTCGTTTAATGTTAAACAACCAACGTTGTTCCAACGTTGTTTCCATTTTACCATTTAAGACGTTAGATAATAACGTTAATCCGACGTTGTTCTAATGTTTGATAGACAAACGTTAAAATAACACCGTTATGCCAACGTTAGAACGGCAGGACGTCTTTTTCTTACTTGGTTGCTAATGAAAGTTATCAAGTTATTTCAATGATTAACTCACTACTTAAATATGAAAATTATATTCTAGATAGCGCAGTTACGTTAGCCCAATATTGTATTAACCTCGGGATACTGATCGGTCGATCATCGCAAACAGACGTCGGCAAAAAGTTAACTTGAAAATTGGGGCGACCTCGAACAAAACCATTTTTTTGACGTTGTTAAGACGTATTTCCAAACATCGGATTAACGTCGCTTTAACGTTGGTACGACGTTTTAAATATTGCTTGCCTAATGTCATCTTAATGTTGTTTTAACATCGTTAAGTTAGTAAAAACACTTATCTACCTTTTTTATTCTACGACTTGATTCTCCTTCAATTGGTTCAACAGGAAGGCATACTGATGAACCTATTAAAAGAGAACAAGTTATAGAAGAAAAAAGATAGATAAGTGTATTTACTAATATGTATATACATATACATATATATATATATATATATATATATATATATATATATATATATATATATATATATATATATATATATATATATATATATAACTCTAATTTATAAAAACATAATTTGAGAAAAGTCCAGAACGCGACGTGGTTATTTACAAAATTAAATTTATTGTCTAACTTTAATCCCAAGTCTGGTCGCCCCGCATCCACACTTTATTTTATCATATATGTACAGTATAACAAATATTTTAAATCAGTATTTAATATTTTCCTTATTTAAAATTTACAATTAAAGAAACTCGTCAAGTCATTTATAAAATATTTAAAATATCAGTGTAGATACCAGTGGCGACTATTGACAACCACTTGCAGCATCTTAATCATCAGGGTTGTTCTCCCACTCACCCTGGGTTGATGAAAACCTTATACTTTTATCCCTTCTTTCTGGAGCATCCCGTCCATCTTTCACAATCTGAAGCATATATTAGGCACAAATTTATGATATGCCTCATCTCACCTTCGGTTGTTCACTTAGACAAATGAACAGCAAAAAATAGAAACAAGGACAGTTCAGATCAAAAAAATTGTTTGATTTACTAAAATAAATCACAGATTAATCTAAATAAAAAAAATCTGATTTTCACCTTTTAAACAAAAACCAATATTAGGGTCTTTGATGCCCGTCTTTCTGCCACGTCCAGAATTCACTTTCACTGGACAAAATTAATAACTAATTTAATATTAGGGCTATATTGACTAAAATTAAGATGAGTAATAAGATGATGTTTGCGCTTCTTATGAAGGTGTTATTTTTTTAATTCGTTGCTATGGATAACAAATTTCGGATTGCAAAAATCTAGCTTTGGTATTTTCAGATATTTTTACGTTATGTTCACCAAATTTTACATAGCTAACAAAAATGAGGTCGCGCTTTAAAAACAGTAATATCTTTTTTGTTTAGTTATATGGATACCTAATTTTGCTTAGCAACAACTAATTTTATTAGTTGCATATGTTTTATTTGTGCTATATTTACACTATTTTGCACGTGTTTTATTATGAGATTTTCGCTTTGATCCTTGCTAGTGGAAAGCAAAACTTATTTAAATTTAACATAATTAACTAGTTTTATTAAACGTGCTGTTACACGTTGCTAGATAAACTTGTTTTCCTCTAAAAAAAATTATATTCTATCTTAATTAATTAGTTTTTATAATTAGCAGATCTTACGAGCGTCTAGAGAACTTTATAAATTTGTATGGGTATATTGTTCCCATGCATTCACAATCATCAACTATCTTTAACAATGCATGCTGCAAGTAGTACAAGCTTAGCAAACAATAATTCATAAGAATTTGAAGCTGACAAAGTTGCAATTTTTCTTTTTTTTGTTTTTAATGATGATTCTTTAAATGATAATGTAGGTCTGCCGAGTTGTTTATTTTTGCTTTCCTTTATTAATGTGATATTAAAATCATTTTCAAGCTAAGCTGAGTTCTTTCCCAATAAACTTTGCACCAGTTAGTTTACTTTGAATCCATCTTTTGCCATAATCAAAATAAATAAACGAAATTTACTCTCAAACCTTTTGCCTTGAAACTCCAAATCTTGTTCTTTAATAAAATTGTATACAAGAATACTGTCTTTTTTTTTATGTATTGACAGACTGTTGAGTCGAGTATATTAGTGAATCTTGTTTCTTGTTACACTCGTTAAGCCTTAATAAAAACAGCATTTCAACATCTAAAATAAGTAGCCACAACCAAACCAACCAAAATAAATTATTAAATCCATTTAATTTGACAGGAACTAAATAAAAAGAAAACCAAGGTGGCGCCTAGTGGCGCCACTTTGGTTTTCTTTTAAAAAAATATAAATATATGAATAAAAAAAATCTTTTGTGAATTAAAATCAAAAGTTAGACAATAAAATATAACATATTTGGCATATTTAAAATTGCTATAAGTATGTTTATTACTTACAAATTTTAGTCTAACAACTTTTAAAATCCAGATTTTAGAGCTATAATATAATATTTTGAAAAGCGTAATATTTTATGTAAATGTTTTATATTTCCATTGCTTTTTTAAACATTTTTCTCTTTACAATTATTTTTTTCTAATTTAGATTGCGTCTACTTTAACCACATCATTAGTATATTCATTAAAACTTAAAGTGTATATAAATGGTTTTAATTGTTTTATATTATCTATATAATGGTTTGAAACCATTAAGTCATCAAAATTCTGACATTGGTTTTTATACTTTTTTCCAGTCACTAGTCCACTGTGCAGCCCAGTTTAGTTTTTAAAACGTTTGTTGGTAAAAAATTTTGATAAAATTCGACATGTCATATTAAACACATCCGTGCCTGAAGTTTCTAAGTAGTTACCCTTCAAAATCAAGAGCAATCCAATTTTAATGTTGTTAGTAAATGTGCTTCTAAGTTATATATGAGCATATATATATATATATATATATATATATATATATATATATATATATATATATATATATATATATATACACATATACATATACATTTACTAAAGACAAAGAGCGAAATACAACTAACTTAAAAATAATTACTGCTGCCTCTATCTGAAAATGTGTGGAGGAAAAAGTAAGGTTTTTACTTCTTTACATTTTTTCGGAGTTAAGTCTAAAGACTCGTCATGATAAAAAGAAAATAAGGTTCTGAATCGATGTTTATGCATTAGCACAAACAATAAATTATTAACCATAGTTACACAAATTATTAACCAATACTTATGATTTAATAGTCCTGAACAAGAAAACGACCAAATATTTGTTCCAATTGATAACTGAACTCACTCCAACAACACTTTTCATCAATTGACAGCTAAATAAGAAATAACTCAACATTTTGACAGATAAGGCGACATTGGCAAAATTTTTAAATATTAAATATTTACACATAAACATAATAAAAATGCTCTAAACAACATTCATACATCCACATCTTGGGGTTCTGGCATAACCTACATACCTTCAGCAAGATATAGGCAAAATTGAGATAATACTACCAAAAACAACGAAACTAGCGTCTAAAATTAAAAAGTTGTTTATGGAGCTAGGTTTAACATTATAAAAATTAACAACACAAGGAATGCAGGCTCGGTGGAGATCTTATTCAGCATGGCCGCGATAAAAAAAAATTGGGTTACAAACCATTATCAATATAGAGAAGAATTATTGTTAATATATCAGAAGAAGGTCCATATTTGCAACAACATAAATTCACACTAAAAAAACGTTTTTGCAGAAATACCTTCACATATCAATTTTTCTAAAATTGAGTAGAAAAGGCATGGAACAACTTCTCATCTGAAATAATAAACGCTGATTCAATTATTAATTTCATAAAAACTAGACATATCTATATTTTACAAAAATTATTTGTTAAAAAAACAACAAAAAATTTACTGTTATTGAACTTCAAAACTGCATAAACTGTTTGTAACAGGTATACCTAATTGTCGTTAATAATAACACAGGTCAACAACAAAAAAAAATTTTTCTGGTGCCGAGCAAACAATTTGTTTTTTGTATAGCATTTCTCATTTTGATTTCAAATATCTAACTCTTTTTTTACCATCAGGTCAAGTTGTTAAGGTTCAAATCTTAAGTATTTAGGGTAAAGTCCCTAATATTGTCGAAAAAAAAGTTATTCAAAAGTATGTCAACCTGGGTCTCAAAAGAAGCGTATTTTCATAGAGATTTTAGAAAACATAAATATTTTTCCTTAAAATTTATTGACAAAAAAATTATGTAAAAAAATGCTAAAGACTCTTAAAAAAAAGTCAAAAGAATGTTATTCATTGAAAATACACAAAATACTTATTTTTATTACAAATGAATAACATTTTTAAAGTCTCTAAAATACGCTTCTTTTGAGACCCATATAAGTAATTAAAACAAACAAGCAAAAATATTTATAAACACTTTATTTTCTTGCAAAATTCATTTAAAATTAAAAATTACAAAGTAAGAAAACTATTGCTAATAATTTGGCAACCCACTGTGTGTGTATAATTATATATATATATATATATATATATATATATATATATATATATATATATATATATATATATATATATATATATATATATATATATATATATATATATATATATGATCTCGTTTACTCTGTCTTTCAGGTGACCTCGTTTACTCTGTCTTTCAGATTGTGGCATGTCCCTTCAATTGGGTTCATATCAGGACTACTTGCCAGTCAAGGCAAAACTTCCATACCGATGTCAACAAAGTAATCCTTGATAATGTTTGCTGTATAACAGGGTGCCTTGTCTTGCATGTAAATGCAGTTTCCATCAAGAAACCAGTCCTCTAGTTGAGGACTCAGACAAGTTTTCATCACTTTCTTATACTATTTTGCATTCATTATGCCATCTACAATGTATAGACGTCCAGTTCCTTTGAAAGATATTATGCTCCAAACCATGACTTTATTCGGATGTTTGACCTTCTGCGCGAGACACTGTGGAAGAAACTCTTCTCCTGGTCTTCTTCTTACATAGCGACAATCGTTGTCCAATATTTCCAGTGTTGATTTATCCGAAAAGCATACCTTAAACACACACACACATATGCAGTGAATTACACAGAAAACTATTATAGGTTTACAACTGTTACAATTATTCTCAATCTAGAAATTTAAATTTCTAGTTAGTTAAATTTAATTTAATTTTTTTGTCGCTAATCAAATTTAAAAATTATTTTGCTGGACAGTATGGAAGTACATTTAGACAACTCACCATTTTCCAGTCCTCCGCTGTCCACGTGGCAAATTGTTTGGCCCATAATAATCTTTTATTCATCATTGCTGCGGTCAATTTCGGTTTCTTTCTTGGTCGGTATGCCCTCAAACCAGCTTCAATTAATTTTCTTTGCGCTGTGTTGCTACTTAATTGAACACCTAAAGTGTTCATTTCAACCATCAATCTGCTTGATGTCATCTTGCGGTTAGATTTAGAGAGTCTCGTCGTAGCTCAATCATCTTATTATGATGATATCCGCTTTTTTCCGGATTTTCCATTACAATTTGGAGAATCAGATGAGCAAGGCTGCATGTTCTTTTTTATGCTTGACACGATGCTCTGAGTCAGCCCACATTTTAAAGCTATCTGACATTGAGGAAGCTCTGTATTCTCCAGAGAACTTTAATTTGACCCCTTTTACGGGGCGATTAATCTTTTTTTTTTCCCATTGCTACTAAAGTAAATAAAACAATTAAACACTGAAGGCTATTTTGATTTTGTACATGAAGTTGATGATCTGGTTTCAGGACCTCAAATCAAGTCATATTCGGTAGCCTAACTTCTTGCAAAATAATCTTTGCTTAATTGCAAATAATTAAAAAAATTTAATATTGATAACTAAGAACATTACTAACGTATTTTTTAAATTTTCAAAGTACAAATCTAATATGCAGGTACTAAAACCTCACAGTAATGCCCCAGGTATGATATTAATCATAATACTCATTTACTAAAATGCATTTTAATGACAAAAAGTACAAGTAAAGTTTAATTTAAAAATTTTTCTCAATTATTGTAATAATTTGAACAGTACTGCATATAAATATATATATATATATATATATATATATATATATATATATATATATATATATATATATATATATATATATATATATATATATATATATATATATATATATATATATATATATATATATATATATATATATATATATATATATATATATATATATATATATATATATGCGTATATATATGTATATATATATCTGTATAAATATATATATATATATATATATATATATATATATATATATATATATATATATGTATATATGTATGCGTATATATATGTATATGTATATGTATATATATATATATATATATATATATATATATATATATATATATATATATATATATATATATATATATATATATATATATATATATATATATATATATATATTGTCACAGAGAATTGCATACCAACACAATGGAGAAACATGAGCAGAATTCTATTTATTCAAATATGGTATAATATTTCTAGAAGTGTAAATACTTCTGAAATATAAATAGTATTCTCACTAGTAATAAATTATCGAAAAATAGTTTAATAAACCAAATATTATAAGTAAATATTTTATAAGAATATAAATATAAAAAAATATTTTTGATGGGCAAAAACTTTTTTTTTTTTTTTTTGCAACGAATATAAAATAAAGCGATATTATAAAATGCCGCCTTTTTAGTTTTATATGGAGATTTGAAGTCTGCAAAACGTTATTACCCGACGTTGTTTTGATGTTGACTTTTTGACCAATATCCAACCTAAAATAAAAATGGGTAAATTTATCCAATGTTTTTGACTTTATAACAACGTTGGGCCAACGTATTGGTGTTATCTGGGATATTATTTTTATTTCTTAATTTTCTTATTTCTATAGATATTAGTATATAGTATTTCTATAGTATATAGTATATGGTATTTCTATAGTTATTATAGAATATTATTCTTATTTCTATAGTTGCAAGAGGAAATCTTGATAAACAATTTATTAAAAATCTAAATAATGATTGTTGTTTGTAAATCAATCATTTTGAAAGGTCAATGTTTTATATAACAATAATTAGGCCAAGATGCTTCTGCGTAATGCCATCCTTACAGTATTTAAGTTCTAAATATAATCTAATGGCATCACATGGCATCACGCTGTATAAGATAAACGATTGTAATTCTTTCTGTCTTGCACAAAAATTGATGATAGACATTTTGATCTTGGAGCATTTGTTATACTGAATCTTTACTGAGCGAACAGTTTGTTGGTAAAATTGATACTCTTTTTAATCTAATAATTTAAAAAAATAATTCATGCTAATAAACATGCTCAGCAATGTAATAGCAATAAAAAATAACATGTTACTGATACATATATATGTATACATGTATATATATATATATATATATATATATATATATATATATATATATATATATATATATATATATATATATATATATATATTTAAAAATTTAATTATTTTTAAGTACAGAATGAAGTTTTAATTTAAAAATATTATATAATATATATTAATAATATATCACATGTATATATTTACATATATATAAATATATATATATATATATATATATATATATATATATATATATATATATATATATATATATATATATATATATATATATATATATATATATATATATATATATATATATATATATATATATATATATATGTATATATATATATATATATATATATATATATATATATATATATATATACACACACACAATAAATGTATTTATATATGTGTGTGTGTGTGTGTGTGTGTGTGTAAGTGTTCTGTATAGTTGCTATAACATTGGTAGTTATAATGAAGAATTATTTGTGTGGTTTAGAACTTTGAAAATTTGAAAACAGAAGTTTATAATACTTAAGAGAAAAGTTAATAAACTATGTTTAGAAAACCCTAGTTAAGATTTTCCATTACTATTTTAATTACTGCAATTAATTTTTATATATTAAAGTGTAACCAATTTAATTTCAATTATTAAACACGCATATTGGCGTATTTCATATACTTTAGTATTTAAAGTGCATAAATAGACGTGATATTATTTCATTTTTATCGTTAGGCCTTCTAGTAAACATTCGCATAGTAAATATTTGCAAACAAACGCATGGTAAACATTCAAAGATTTAGTAACTTTATGGTTCGTTTGAAAACTTTAAGCCTGTATAGTTTGTCAATGAAACATTTTTTGACTTATTTTGTTTATCGGGCGGACATCGGCCCGATGAAGTGAATGGATGCTTATCTAATAATGGCATAAAAGATATCGGCAAGCTATTAAGCCGACGTTCATGTGTTATCTGGGTACTATACTTAAATTGTCTCAGGAGTTACTCTTGAGAAAGTTTTGCTTTGTTTTCACATCTCACTTAGAGCAAGATTATTTTGAAAGTTTAATCGTAACTACTTTGAGCAAAGAAGGTTTAAATGAAAGGCAGACTTGAAAATTTTTGATTAGCTTACCTTAAGGCTTAATTGTTGTTCTCAATAGAAACTATCATGTCTAAAATCAATTGTCTTATAGTGTGAGTGTTTAAGTAACGCATTTATATACAGATTTAGCGCTGTACTGCATATAAATGCCTTACTTAAACACTCACACTAAGAAGTCAACCAAACAAAATTGTTTATTTTTTGCTGACAACAAAAAAAAAAATCATTTCCACAATCTTAATGCTGCACTTTTTATGAAAAAAACTTTTGTACAAAGCATGGAGATTTTGCTAGATTGCTAAAAAAACATACAGCCAAAATTGCCTATTGAAATTCTTCTTTATATCATTGGTTTTTCTTATTCTATTTGACATTAATTATGGTATTTTTTTTAAAAGTGGCTTCTTACTAAAAACCTAGATTTTAGATTATCTTCTAAAATCAAGAAACTCCGTACTTTTGACTTTTTACTTAAAGATTGTTTTTAACACACTTTTTAGATAAAATAATAATAAAAATGTAAAAATGTATACATGTATATATAAATATATATGAAAATATATATATATATATATATATATATATATATATATATATATATATATATATATATATATATATATATATATATATATATATATATATATATATATATATATATATATATATACACAGGTTTTAACCATTCTATGAATAACCATTCAGGTCAACCATGTCCAATTGACACTTTCTGTTTAGTTATTACTTTCTATGTATTTTTTTATTAACCTATTCTTTCGTCACTTCCTATTTGTTTTTTAGTATGACTTGTTATTCGTATAATAGTTTTTGTTGTATTTTTGCAATTTAATTAATAGTTTTTACACAGATAATTACATTTTGTATTGGTTTTAAAAAATCACCTATATAGGTATTTAAACAAATTTAAAAATTAAACTTCAACTAAAGATGACTATTGATAGTCGAAACATGTATTGTTTAGAATTAATAAAATGGTTTTATTAATTAAAATGTTTGTCTTGTTTATTAAAATACATATATATATATATATATATATATATGAATATATATATATATAAATATATATATATATATATATATATATATATATATATATATATATATATATATATATATATATATATATATATATATATATATATATATATATATATATATATATATATATATATATATATATATATATATGTATGTACTTTTCTCATCATAGAGGTTTATTTTTATTGTTTATAATAATATAATCATTTTTTTAGAGAAACTTTTGTGGATCATGAAGTATATTTTCGATAATTTTTTAAAAAGTATAGACTTTGTAAGTCACTTTTAACTACTCATATTGTTTTCAATAAAATAATCATTCGTTGAACAAAATAGAAGATACTAGAAGACAGTTTTAAAAACCATTTAGAATTTTCTTTAAAACTTTCGATTCTTCAAAGTATTCTCCCTTTGCTTCTAGAAGAGCACTACATACTCCTTGCATTCATAAAATCAATTTCTGCAATGATTCAGTTGATATTTGATTCCAGCTTGTTTGTATGAGTAGTCAAAGGTGTTTTTGATTTGTTGGTTGCACTTTTCTAACATTTCTATCTAACTGATCACAAAAAACATAATCGGATTTATATATGGTGAATCAAGAGGCCATTGCATATACTTTAGTTCATTTTTTTTCTTTGAATACAGTATAAATACGGCAGACTTTAGACGTGTGTTTAGTATCGTTATCCTATGGAAAAACAAATCCGCGACCCGCAATTATTTACCCCAACGGAAATGCATATTTTTTGAGAATGTTGTGGTATTTTGTTTATCCATGATGCCCTCAATTCGCAAAAACTTACCAACTTTTTTGCCAGCAAAGCATACCCAGACTTTAATTGACCCGCCACCATTCTTGACTGTAGGGATAATATATCGATTTATCATGCGTTCTCTCATTAAATGACAAACATTTTGTCGACGATTTCCTTTAAAAATTTCAAACTTTGATTCATCAGTTTACAAGACTTGTGACCATTGTTGGATTGTTTATTATTATTATTTACTTAACCCAATATTAATTTTTTTTAGATTATTTAGTTTGCGCAGAAATGGTTTTTTAACAGAAACGCATCCTTTTAAACCATAGTTGCAATGACATCGTTTTACGGTTGAAACAGATACGGTGTTTCCCGCAGAATTAAGTTCTTGGCTAACTTGCGGAGAAGTTGAAGATTGAAATCTTTACTTTAAAGAATAAATTTGTCTTCGTGGCTCAGCGTTTCCTTAGGCGTCTCTGAACGATTACCTCTTTGATTATAACCAGTTTCTTGCTTTTTTTGCAACGAAATTGAACAAAAATTAAAGTCCATACATAACAGATACGTTACACATACGTAATACAAATACAAATACCTCAAATAAAAAAAAAATTATGAATTTAAAATAATCATAAATGAAGAAGAATCATAAAGATCTGGAAAATTAGCTTTTCTTAAAAAAAAGAACAATAGAAAAAAAATAAAAAATAAAACTTAGTTATAGAA
>NC_088930.1:50427500-50432500 GCF_038396675.1 Hydra vulgaris | reverse complement strand
AACAGGCTCAACAAAGAAAAACTTGAAAGTCAGCAAAAGGATCAGCCCTTTCATTTTGCCTTCCGTAGTGGTAGAGTCACACGTGTTGATGGAGTTTGGGACTCAACCCTTGGAAAAAAATTATGATCCTAGACTTGTTAAAACAGAATTAAAACTTAAATCAGTCCACAACAGAATCAATAATAATATAAAAATGATTATCAATAATAAAAAAAACACAAAAACTCATCTTAACAATTTTAGTTGTTTTTATACAAATGCGACCTCGTTAAACACAGAGAAGCTTGCCGAGCGGCAAAGCCTTATTCAAATTTCAAAAGCACCACCGAGTCTTGTCTTTATAACAGAAACATGGTTTAATGAAAACTCTATTTTTAACCTCACTAATTATATCGCATATAGGCATGATTGCACAATTAATCTTCATGGTGGAGTCTGCATTTATATATCTGATACACTAATATGCCATGAAGTAACATATCTTGAACTTAACAATGACTCTGAACAAGTTTGGTGCTCAGTTAATCTTGGAACTGAAAAAATTCTAGTTGGTTGTATATACCGTTCACCCCTCAGCAATAACTTTATAAATAATCAAATTAAAGCCTCTATAAAATTTTGCATCTAATTTAGTCGAAAAAAAACACTAATCTGGTCTTCTTATCGCAGGAGATTTTAACCTTGACCATACCACATGGCATAACAACACAGCAATTACCACAAACTCACTAGCTGAAGACTTTATTGAAACATTTGATTCAAATCATTTAACACAGCATGTCAATTTTTATACTTTTCAATTGAACTCTATATTAGGTCCATCCAGCACTCTAGATCTTATTTTAACGGAGTCATCTCAACGTATATTTTCTCTTGAAAGACATTCTCAACTGGGGTGCACTAAAAAAGCACGAGCTCATTTAATTCTAACTTGGAATTTCTCTGTAGAATCATCAAACCCTCCTAGAAATCGGTTTTCTTCATCTTGACAAGATTTTAAAAATGGCAATTTCGATAAACTAAACATGTATTTCAAAAATATTGACTGGGTTAATCGTTTTAAAAATTTAAATATTAATGAATGTTATAATGTATTCCAATCTATCTATATTGAAGGGTGTAATCTTCAAATACCAGCAATCAAATTGAATTATTCTTCTTTACACACACCTTGGATCACAAAGGAAGTAATCTCTGCTATAAAAAACAAAAAAAAACTTTATTATAGAAGCAAAAACCCAAACTGGCGTCTGGACACTAAACTATACAGTATTAGCTGCAATAAAGTAAAACAAACTCTAACTCATTCTATTGCTCAATATGAAAAATCTATATCCGAAAAAGCCAAGACAAATCCAAAACTTATATATAGGTATATAAACATGAAACTTAAAGTTAAAAATCAAATAAGGTCTATGAAAGAGTCAAATGGAAACATTACATCTAATGAAAGCCATATAGCTACGATCCTTAACAATTACTTTTCATCTGTTTTTACTCCTTTAAACTTGAGTCAATCGCTGCCAACATTCGAAAAGCGCACATTTTCCGTGATTGATGAGACCTCAGTCTTGAATAGACTTAATGAAAACTACATACAAGTGTTACTTTCAAACCTAAACTTGCATAAACCAGCAGGCATCAGCATAGGAGCACGTCCTTAACAAATGTTCTTCATCTCTGAACGTGCCCATTACCTACATATTTATAAAATCTATTTATGAAGGTCGAGTCCCAGCCGCGTGGCTGGAAGCTAATATAACACCGCTTCACAAGAAAGGATCTAAACTTGATGCATCAAACTACAGACCGATTTCCCTAACTTCTGCCTGCTGCAAAATCCTAGAGCATATTGTAAAAGATTGTTTAACCGAGTATCTAAGTGCACATAATCTTTTATCTCGAAATCAGCACGGGTTTGTTCCAAAAAAATCATGCATTACCAATTTATTGGAAACTGTCGATCAGATTTCACATTCAATGGCAAAAGGCTATAGTGTAGATGTTTTATATTTAGATTATGAAAAAGCGTTTGACACACCTCCTCATGATCTTATGCTCCACAAACTTTCTGGTTATGGTATCTCTAATATGCTTCTTAATTGGATAAATTCTTTTCTTTATAAAAGAACACAACGAGTTGTCATGGGTTCCACTATTTCAGATTCGTTACCAGTCACCAGTGGTGTCCCTCAAGGATCTGTTCTAGGACCACTTCTATTCATCTTATACATTAATGACATAACAGACCTAGTTAGCAATCCAATGAAGTTATACGCTGATGACAGTAAAGTCATTTCCACAAATTCTACACCTGAGAGCCCAGCTCTGCTCCAGATGGATATAAATCACATTGTGTCTTGGACTCTAACCTGGCGCTTACGACTTAATTACAAAAAGTGCCTTATCTTACACTTTAACAAAAATCCTAACCACCAATACTATATCTTGACTCAGCAAGGGAAGCAGCTTCTTGATTCCTCATACAGTGAAAAAGATCTTGGGATTTGCATTTCACACAACCTCAAATGGGATACACTCGTTGAAATAATATCATCAAAAGCTAACTCTGTTCTCGGTCAACTAAAGAAATCATTTATTTATAAAAATGCACAAGTTTGGAAGAGTCTCTACACATCGCTGATCAGACCTCACCTTGAGTATGCTGCTCCTGTGTGGAATTATCTTTCTGCACACAACGTTGAAAAAATTGAAAAAGTCCAAAACCGTGCCACCAAAGCAATTCCATCTCTCAAAGCGTTATCCAGTGAAGCCAGATTAGCACACCTTCATCTTACCTCACTAAATGAAAGACGCAATCGAGGTGGTTTAATCTACAACTTCAAATTTATGAATAATTTAAAAAATATTTATTGGATTAACCCACATATTGGCTATCCATCTGTGCGAATAACTAGAGGACACTCTCATTGTCAATACAAAGAGTTTTTTAATGCTTCTGACCTTAATAACAACATGCGTGCTATTTCAAGTAGACTCAATTTCTTCCCTAACAGAGTAGTAAACCGATGGTTTCCTAACAGAGTAGTAAACCGATGGTTCCCTAACAGAGCAGTAAACCGATTCACTCCCACAAACTGTGATTGACTCTCGTCATCTCAATGAATTTAAAATTTTTTTAGACAAACACTGTAGCCAACAATAGTATTTAAGTTAATGAACCGAATTGCTGCTACAGCTCATTGTCTACTGGCAAAGAGCTAAAGGGTTGCTACCCCTTTCAAGCAACATTTTATTGTTTGCCGCAGCTTATCATTATTATTATTATTATTATATATATATATATATATGTATATACATATATATATTTATATACATTTATATATATATATATATATATATATATATACATATATTGATATATATATATATATATATATATAAATATATATATATATATACATATATATATATATATATATATATATATATATATATATATATATATATATATATATATATATATATATATATATATATATATATATATATATATATGTATGCATATATATATATATATTATTATATACATTTATATATATATATACATATATTTATATATATATACATGTATATGTATATATATATATATATATATATATATATATATATATATATATATATATATATATATATATATATATATATATATATATATATATATATATATATATATATATATATATATACAGGGCGTTAGCCAGAAATAAATTTTATACGGTTTATATGTTTATATATATATATATACATATATATACATATATATATGTATATATACACATATGTACCATTATATATATACATATATATGTATATATACAAATATATACATTTATATGTAAACATATGTAGTAGGGCATTGAGAGCGGAAAGGGGTAGAAAGGGACAATCTGCCCTGGGTTGCAGATGTACAAGGGCACCAAATAAAAAGAATGTACTTAAATATAATTTACTGGTTATATATAGGGTTGCTAGAATCCAGCCTATTTAGAGAATTCAGCACCAATCCTATGATAATGAACTTTTTCACTGTGTTGTCTTTGTAAAAATTGGACATCTGGCAACTCCTGTTAAATTGACAAATGTAGAAAAATACAGGTGTCATTCAGGGTTAGGATTGGGGCGCCAGGGGCACTCAAAGTATGTTATGGATGCATCTTATCTTAGTACTTTATAATTTATTATTGATCATTTCTTATGTAACAACAATATTTTTTAAAAATATTGTAGTTTTTATATTTTTAGTATTGAAATTCAAGATAATTTAATTCTGTTGCATAGCTTTATATTGAATTTTTAAACTCATTTATAACATGTTCCAAATACATCAGATTTAATGATTGATTGTTAAAATAACATGGTTTAGAGCAAACTTTAGGATTATATTTGTAATGGTTTGGGTTAAAATAGTTTAAATAAAATCAATCACTGTTAATGGAAATTTTAACAAAGTTAAGAATAAATAATTTGATCTATCCATTGATTTTAATAAATTTTAATTAATTTTTCCTTTATATACATAATAACGAAAAACTTTAAAAAATCTTTTTTTGTTTACTTGTTTACTTAAATAAAAAAAAACTTAAATAAATGTTTTCTTGTTTACTTAAACAAAAATTTACTTAAATAAATGTTTTAAAGATTTGATATTTTTCCCATATTTTGTATTAGATTCTATGAATAAATGTATCTTTAAACGAAGCATAAAACTGTTTAAAAAACAGTAGAGTTATCTTTTTATACCAATGTGTAATTATTTCCTGAGGGTGTATTTATATGGAGATTTTTTCTAATCAGCAAAAAAAAAAAAAAATAACACTGTTTACTAAATCAAATGTGCATATTTACTATTATAAAAATTATTTAATATTATAAAAACATTTGTAAAGATAAATGGTTTGTAGATTATTATTCCAAATATATTTAAAGACTTGTTTTAAATAATCTTAGCGTTATATTTTATATTTTGTATTTATAAT
>NC_088930.1:50410000-50422500 GCF_038396675.1 Hydra vulgaris | reverse complement strand
TTACTACTAAAATTAAACTTATTAAAACATAGTTAATAAATGTTTAAAATACTTTAAGCAATTTTTTATAATTATTTACTTATAGTATGGTATTTGCAACAAAAGCATTTATTAAAGTCTTAAGTAGCATAGTTTTCTTAATGTAGCTAAATTAACATTGTCCACCAGTAAATTCATGTATTCAAAAAAGTGCCTTTAAATCAACTCTTTATTTTAGGATAAAAATAAATAAGATAAACATAAATGATTAAAATTTGATGCTTTGATACGCTATTTACGAAACTATCTAAAGTTATCTCTGGTATGTTGGTCAAACAGCTCAGATCCTTTCGGGTGGAATATTATCCAAAACATTTAATATCAGTAATGGAGTGCAACAAAAAGGTGTACTGTCTCCTCTTCTTTTTATTATATATATTAATGATCTTAGTGTTTTACTCAATAAAACTGCTGTAGGCTGTTGCTTGGGTCCTTCTCTTTTTAACCACCTTCTTTATGCTGATATTGTTCTGTGTGCACCCTCAGCCAAAGGTCTCCAGATTTTACTTGATTTATACTCCAGTTATGCTGTTAAGCATAATATAGTTTATAACAATATCAAGTCTCAAATAATGTTTTTTGAAATTTATAAACCCCTTATAAATAGCCCTCGTTTCACATTATCTGGCATAGTTCTCACATACACTAGTCAATATAAATACCTGGGTCACTTGATCTCAAACAATATGCAGGATGACAAAGATATTTTAAAACACGTGCGCTCTATGTATGCTAAAGCTAACCTCATCGTAGAAAGTTCAGCTCTACACAAATACAAACAAAGATCATGATATTTAATGCCTTTTGCAGCCCAATCTATGGATGTCAGCTATGGTATCTTTGGAGAAAATAATTATTCCATTGCCTATGTGTTGCATGTAATAATGCACTTCGCTTGATATTAAACAAGCCACCATGGAACAGTGCAAGTGAATTATTTGTGAAACATAGTGCCCATTCACCTAATGTTGTTATCCGCAATACTCCTCACTGTTACTGCTTCAGAATAGTGAGAACCTTGTCATAAAAGCTTTTGTTAACTTAGACAGGTTCTTGCAGTCTCCACTGATGATTAAATGGAGAGCTGAGTTAAATTTATAACACTTTAATTTCTTATCTTCATTTTATTTATTTATTTTCTTTTTTTATTATTGTATTTTGTTTATATTCAAGTGCGTTAGTCTTTGTTTTATTCTAATCCACTTTATTCTACCCATTGTATATTTATTATATTGGGCCTTGAGCCTGTCAACAAATTTTGATTGATTGAAAATGATGATTGAAAAAATGATGATTAAAAATCAATGTCACGGCATTGGTTTTAACCAGAGGCGGAGAGGGGAAGGGGGAACTCAAAAACATCACAACCCTCATATATATATATATCTATATATATATATATATATATATATATATATATATATATATATATATATATATATATATATATATATATATATATATATATATATATATATATACATATATATATATATATATATATATATATATATATATATATATATATATATATATATATATATATGTATATATACATATATATATATATATATATATACATATATATATATATATATATATATATATATATATATATATATATATATATATATCTACTTTATTTGTTAAACTATAAATATAGTATATATATATTGTTATATACAGGGCTGTCCCTTGAGGGGGACTACTGGGGCATGCTGCGCCGGGTGCCACGGTCCATGAGGGTGCTGTTACAAATTTTTTTTCGTTAGCAGTGTTCATAACTTTATCAAGTATCTTTATAATCTTGGGTGCCAAACAATTTCAGACTTTAGTAGAGAATTCAGGTTGTGTAAATTAGTAACTGACCAGGGCTAGTATTTGACTGTAGCCAAGGCTGGTTCTATGAACTGGACTGCATAAATATTGGTGCATATTAACTTATTTTTATATATCATATCAATATGCACTAATATTTATACAGCTCCAGCTAAAAACCCGGCTTCTGTCCAGCTCAAATACCAGCCCTGGTCATTTATTAGAGCACGTACAAAATTTTTTTTACTTATTATTCTATTTCAAAATTATTTAAAAAATTCTTAATATATATTTAAAACATGTTGTTTTTTTAATAAATTTAAAGATTTTTTTTTATTTATACTATACTAAAGTTTGTTTTGTGAAGTTTTTTCTTAACGATTTCTTTTATTTATGCTACACACTAAAAATTAAAGGTAGAAATTTTTAGTTAAGGTAGGATATGTGATATACCCTTAGTAAGGTATAATTTTCTACCTTATAAGGTAGAAAATTATACCTCTAAGTTAGAAAATTGTATGAGAAATAATTGTTTTTAATATAATTTTCAACCCTAAAAGGTAGAAAATTATACCTTACTAAGGGTATATCACATATCCTACCCTAAGGTAGAAATTTCTACCTTTTTTTTTTAGTGTGTATAGTAAAGTTTTGTTTGCATTGTTTTTTTTGACTAATTTTTTAATAATTTCAATTAAAACGCTGAACTCATCTTTTTTTTGTGTGAACAACGTAAATAAACCAAAAAGAAAGGAAGTTAATAAAACTGTTGTAATATTGTTTATATAACTGTTGTAACAAAGCTAATAAATATGGTAGCAAACTGTAATTATTCTTGACCTTAACGATGAATTATAAACTTTCCATTATGGAGTATTTATGCTTCCAGAAACAAAATTAAAGTTTTACACTGTAAATTTGAAATTGAATATTGTTTTTTTTAAGATATTGAAAAAACTGTCAGATACTAAAAGAAAAAAACTAGACAAGGACTGTGATGCAGCCCATGAAGATACATTAAGTAAAGTGCCAAAGCTAGCAAATTCTTTTTTTTCTCCATCAAAATTTTGTGTGATGAAAACTCCTTAAAAACATCTAATGACCTCCTCTCTGTCTCAATAATGGGAACCTTATTGACACAATTGAATAATCTTTAAAGGACAGAATGAACAAGTTCTCTAAATACAAGTCAATGTGGGGATTCCTTTTTGACCTGAAAAAGCTAATGCCAAAGGACAACTTTTATAAACTATATAATTTTTTATAAAAACATTAATGAATAATATATATTATTTTATATTTGTATAAGTTTTTTTTTTTATTAGAAATGTTTTTAAATAAAAGGAAATTATATTAATTTTTTTTAAATAAACGATTCATTTATATTTACTTTTAAGCAAAAAATTGTTAAGAATCTTTTTTTAAATTTTTAAACGTGCGCGTTTATTGAACAATCGTCAGTTGTAAGTTGTTACTTAAAAAGGGTTTTGCATAATATTATATTATAAAAACATTAGTAAAGATAAATGATTCAAAGTTATTTATTTCAAACGTAATTTAGATAATCTTAGCATTATAATTTATTATTTATTTTATTTAAGTTTTAATTTTATTTTTGCTATTTTAGTTTTAGTTAAGTTATTTTTATTTTGTTTTTTGCTATTTTTTTTTATGAAGAATTTTTTGGTTCTTAAACAATAAGTTTTCTTTAAGTTTCTTTATAGTTAAGTTAAGATTTTTTTTATTTCATTTTTAAAACGTTTTTAACAAATTTTTAAAACATATCAACAACCATGGTCGAGTTAAGTAAAATCAAATAGTGTGGTCATATTATGACATGAAATTGCATGCCTTCCTGGCCAAGTCTGTATATTTATCTTATACTGCTGATTTAGGTGAGAAGTCTGACATCATACTGAAATAGTCTGCTGCCAGGGTCTTCAGTACATACATCGACTGACAAATAGCCTAACTCGCAGCAGAGTGTTGCTACATTGACTGAGGGTATGTGTGTGTGCATACATAAATATATGTGTGTGTGTGCATATATATATATATATATATATATATATATATATATATATATATATATATATATATATATATATATATATTTTAGGGATATGACAATTTTCAAAGACCCTATCCCCATGTTATTTTTTGTGGAGTTTTAATGCAAAGATCAAGAAAAATCCAATGGCAAGTATCAAAATTAAAAAAATGTCACCCCCCATATTCAAATTTATAAAAATATATACAATTATACATTGTACAAAATGGTTTTTTTTTAATCAGAAATACAAACATACAGGTTTTAGTGTTCATTTGTCAAAAGAAATTTAATGTTAATTTTTTCAATTCTTTTGCACAATAGAAGTAAATCCTGCAGAACTTTAATTGCAGGTTCAGCACAAATGTTTGACCTTTGAGTTGGGATTGGAGTTGGCTCAACCGACTAAAAAGTCCTTAAAGTCTTTATTTCCTTTGAGTGATCTTTGCAAACGGCTGCCAAATTATTGTAGTTATCCTGATTATAAACCTGACCAGAAAACCAGATGTCACTCCACGTGCCACTAATAAAGTCACATGATGACTGACCTTCGGCTGACTGTTGAAATTCTGGAAGTAGAATATAAGCTAGCAAAGCATAGATTGCTCGGCTATCCCATCTTGCATTGCTTATATTTGGCAAAGTTCTGAAATTTACTTTAGGGAAGCATCCTGTTTTCTTAAACTGTCTGTAACAAGTGATCAAGTGATGAAGGAAATCCATATCATCTCTCCAAACAATTTCTTCTTCTTCCTTCAGAGCATCTCCAGAATTGTCAAAAGATGCTTTCAGTTGCTGGTACTCTTCTGTTATTCTGCTAATGAACCAATAATTGACATTAGGCGAGGTTGTTGCTGCTTTAAAATAATCATTCATCACATGTTTTAGTAATGTATCAAGAACATGATGCTGGCATCCAGTATAAATAGGTTTGTCTAATCCAAGCTTAACAAAATGCTTCTGTAGTAGTGTGACTGACCCAACAGATTCCTGTATTTGCAGAGGTTGTATCAGAAATTATTAACTTAATTGCAGGCCATAGCTTATATTCATCAAGCACAGTTTTTATTCCATAGAATATTGTTTCACCTTTTCCATTGATTAGTGCAAGAACTGCTAGTTTAACTTCTCTATTTTCATTTTTTAGAACTACAACCTGGTACTCTGTATTCTTTATGTGCTTCCCATCAAAGTGCAAGCTCCAGTTTTCGTTTCTTAGAGTTTCAATAAAATGTTCTTTTAATTTTTCTCCTGCTTTCATTGTAGCTTTGTAAACACCACTTTGACTTGGAGTTGGAATAGAAATTCCATCTTTTGCAAGAGTTTTGCAGACTGTGTGTGCCTTTCTTGAACTCAGTTTTGCTTTTGTCACCAAATTTTTTGCATAATCAGTTTTTTGTCTTTTACATGTTGTTGGAGCCTCTGAATCTTGAGAACCACTGTCAGAATCTTGTTTTTCTTCTTCAGTGCTAAAATGTTTTTCATCTTCACTGCTTAAATCATCCTTAGTATCTTGACTGACTTTTTGCTTAATCAACTTTAGTTTTTTAGGATGAACTCCTTGTGTATCTTCAATTGTGGTGCAGTAGCCAGCTCTACCATTTGTTGACATCTGAAGATTATAGAAGGCTTTATCTTCCTGGCACAACCATTCTCCATTTTCATCAGTTATGTTGAACAAGTTGGTAAAGTCTTGCGTTCCTGGTTTTCTGCTGTCTTTTTCATACTTGTTTAGTACATTCTCAATTTTTCTTTCCACTGTAGATTTGTCTTTTTGAATTGGAAGATTCAGTTTTTTCCATAAGATTTTTACTTCTTTGACCACTATCACATCTCTCTCCTGTCTACTTTTCACATTTGCAGCCAAACACTTAAATCTGTCCAGGATATGCTGTTCTGTTGGCATTTTGTTCATTTGATCAAGACTGTCAACAATTTCTGCATACTTTCTTGAATTCTTGGCTGTTTCAAACCTCACCAAATTTGATTCCCATAGTTTCTCATTCAAATCTGAAGGAAGACTATACAATTACAACAAATACAATTGACTAATATAAAATATTACTTTTTAAATTCTTTTTTATTGTCTCAACCTAGAATTTTTAAACTAATTTTAACTTCTATATAAGAAATCAGACAATTTTTCTGTTGTTGAAGTTTGGAGTGTTCGTGTACAGTCAGTTTTTAGAATTGGGTTGCCATCAGATGAATGTTTTTCTGCAATTCAATTCTTAACAAAACCTGAAATTTTGTTAGGCATCAGACCAAATTTTACAAAGTTATGGTAGAAAGTTCAGTAGCATGTTTTTTTATGACTCATAGTGTAAATGGGAGAAAACAGTTTTCAGCTTAGAAGGGTGAACTTTTTTAAGATTTAACACTTTCGAATGGTATTTCCAGTTTTAAAATGTAATTTCTCCACTCATAGTGGCATGGGAAACCAAAAATTGCCTAAAAAAATTTTTAGTCATACCCCTAATATATATATATATATATATATATATATATATATATATATATATATATATATATATATATAATACAGGGCTCAATTTCATGGTTGGACATTACCTCCCCACTCTCCCCTCAAATGTTTTTGAGATCTGATTTATGGGGGCAAACAACCCTTGTTAAATTTTAATAAAAAATCAACAATAGTTAATTGCCCTCCTCTAGCAGGTCTCAAGAATGGCCCAAGAGGCGGCAATATATGGTCGTTAAATTTTGCCCTGTTATACATACTGTATCTTTATATTGTATATATTGATATACATTTTTTTCAGCCAATTGTTATCACAATAAATTAGATCTTCCTACATTTATGAATGGTAATGTACTTGATGAGATCTACCTTTTATCTTCTAGGATTGACTATTACCTCCAAACTTTCTTGGGAACCAACTCTTACTTTTAATCTTTCTGGCAAACCAATTTTTACTTCCAATCTTTCCTGGAAACTGGATTCTATTCTTCATCTCTATAAATCTTAAATCCGGTCTTGTCTGGAATACTGTAGCCATATCTGTGGCGGACCTTCTAATTATGTTCATTCTCTTTTAGACAAAGTGCAAAAACGAATTATAGACATAGTTGGAATTGCTCTTGCAGCCAACCTCCAACCATTTGCTCTAGTAGATTGCACAAGAGCTGGTGTCTCTTGTGCCATCTGCTAAATTTCATTCTCATATTCTCGCCATTCAATTACGCTTAATCCTTTTTCTGTGACTGTTTCTAAGTGCTCCAAAAACTCTAAATACTCTTGTTTTTTACCTCAAACATCAGTTCTTTGGAATTCGCTTCCTTCATCTTGATTTCCTGATTCATATAATTTGCAATCCTTCAAATCGTCTGTCATTAGTTATCTTGCTCTACAATCTTAATCTTTTCTCTTCCAGTAACTTCCAACTCTAATTAATGGTTGCTTGCAGCCTTGTTGGAAGCAAAGATGTTTAAAAAAAAGAAAATATATATCCACTACCATACATAATTATTCGAGTTGTCGTACTTTTCTATATAAGATATCATATTTTACTTACTATTGAGAAAGAAACTGTAAGCAAAGTCTTCCTGAATTATATGTTATCTTTCTTTTTATTAGGTTTACAAAAAGAATAATATAAAGTCTGATTAGATTAATTTTTAATTTACTTGCTTTTTAATCACCCTTAGCGACAATAACCACTATACATATTCTTAGCATACTATTTAACGACTTATCCAGTTTATCAAAATCAATTTTGTGCTCCATTTTATGCATCATTAGGCATTAGTTTTAGATACTACTATTAATTCCTCCTATAAAAATCTGATCGGAGAGAGATCTTATGATTTAAATGTTAAAAAGATCAAATATTAAATAAAATGAGTTGGACTTCCCGTCTAAATTATTTATTTAATATTTGATTGTTCTCAAACTCAGTCAAATAACTTGAACAAGTTTTTGAAAAATTTGTTTTAGGTTTAAGCTTCAAGTCAATTTATTCATCTTTTCAAAGTTGTAGCATAATTGTTTAAGTGTACAAGTTGGCTACTTTTGCCATTACCCCCTTTATTTTCACAAAGTCACCCATGGCATTCTAACCAAAACAGCCCCACACCTTAGCACTACATCCACCATGTTTTACAGTCAATAATACACACAATTTTATCATAAATTTAAAGATTCTTTTTTCAGACAAACAATCTTATCTTGAAACCAAAGATATAAAACTTTAACATGTCAGTCTGCGTTTACTGTCATTGATGGTTCATTTTTTATGATGCTTTGATCAATTTAGCATTTTTATTGTTCTTATGATTTTTATCAAACTATTTTAACTAAAATACTTATAAGTTATCTAATAGTAATTCGAATAATTATGAATGATATATATATATATATATATATATATATATATATATATATATATATATATATATATATATATATATATATATATATATATGCATATATATTATTTGTATATAGATCACCATATGCTTACTAGTTTTCCTTACCTTAAAAAATTTCATCAATTAAAATAATTTTTTTGTATTTTGTGTACAGCTGGTAGTTATTGATCAAGATAGTTCTGGTTTTATAAAAAAAAGTCAAAAAGCAAATAGGTAATTTTTTTTTTTTTTTCGAATAATATTTTTTTTTGCTTGTTTTTTAACAACTTGTATTCAAAATCAGTGATAATGTTATCTTAAAATCAAGATTAAAATCCTGGCCTAAAATTGAGGGTAAAATTTATCTTTTGAATGGATTTAAAAGTACTTAATTTAAATTTGTACATTAAAAGTCTGAATGAGTATTCTATTCTAGAATGTTCTATTCTTGAATGAACTTTCATTTTTTTATGCAGTCATGTATACTAAATAATACATTTATATGTATATTTAGTATGCATCCAACAATATAATTATATGTTTGTTTATATATAATTCAGAGATTATCTTTTTCTGAGTATATTCGCAACTCCAAATATATTTTTCAGCTTTTAGTTTTTCCGGATTTCCAAAAAGTCTTCTAAAAATACAAGTTTAATTGATATTTTTGCAATATACGTCATTGGCCATAAATTAGAGCTCATTATTTTTTTTTTTTTTTAAATCCTGTTTGATTGAAATTATTTTAAAAACTATTACACTTTTTCAATATTTTATTAGTATTAAATAATAATTATCATGTTTACTGTTTAATTGCCATGTGTTTTCCTTAAAATTTATTTTGTACTCCTAATTATAAATAATTTGATAACAGCTACTATAAAATTTTTATTTTTAATGTTGTTCAAAAGTTAGGGCTTACTGCTTTATTTTTTTAAAAATTTAAGTAATATATTCATGATTTTTTTTAATAATTTTGGTTTTAATATCATTTGCATTTATTATTTCTGATATTTTTTTGTTTTTTGTTTTAAATAGTACTAATAAAAACACGAATAAATTTAATAATAAAAAAGTTACAAACTGAGCAAAGAAATACAGCATGAAACTCCAAAATCACGGTCGAGAATCTCTGAAAAAACATGTTACGAATCAATTTTTCTTCAAAACCAAGGACTATCTAATGGTCAAATAGCAAATAAGTTAAATATTGCATATTCAATTGTTGCACGTATTTTAAAATGTTTTACTGAAACAGGTGACATTAAGGATCGGCAACGATCTCATCGGCCAGCTGTAACAACACAAAGAGATGAACGTTTATTAATTCGTTTAATGAAATATGACAGAAAATTATCGTCAAGTGCTCTCTGCCATAAATTAAAAATAACATCTGCAATAAAAGTGAGTTCAAGAACTGTTAAAAGAATTCTTCATAGAAATAGTTATATGTGGCAATCTGCATGCAAGAAGCCAAGACTTTCAAAGAAACAGCAAAAAGCAAGGATTGCATGGTGCAATCAACATAAAAAATGGCCTGATTGCTAGTGGCAAAATGTTATATTCTCTGACGAAATGAATGTTGAGGTATATATGCAAAAATGCCGTGTTATGCTAAGGCGATCACCTTAAGAGAGATTTGATTCGAATTGTACATTAAAACAAACTAAGCAAGGTGGTGTGAGTATAGGCATTTGGGCCTGCATGAATTATGCAGGACTTGGATGCTATCAATTATTTGAAGTTAGACTTAATGCTGATAGATATATTGAAATTTTAGATAATTGCCTTCTTCCCTCAATTGATATACTTAAAGAAGAAAACAGTAATATCATATATCAACAAGATGGTTTGCCATGCCATACAGCAAACAATGGTTTGTCGAAAACCAAATATCGATTATGTCTTGGCCTGCTAACAGCCCTGACTTAAATTGTATAGAAAATTTATGGTCATGGTTAGATCATAATCTTAGAAAAATCGAAATTTTAAATGTTGAGCAATTAAAAATTGAAATAAGGAAACTGCTTGACAATGTGCCTAAAGAAATAATTCAAAATATTGTAAATTGGATGCCAAAGAGAGTAAACCAATGCTTACATGAAAAAGGAGGTTCTACATAATTTTAGAATGCTTTTTTTTTATGGCTTTCCATTTGTAAATTGTTGTTTTTATATAATATTTGAAATATAACCTTACCTTTTGTCCAATCTTTTTTTCAAAATAATATAATATGTTTCATTATTTTTCAATTTTTGGTATCAAGACCATTATGTTTAAATTTATTTTTTTGATTTCCATAATGTATATAGATTTTACTTATAATATTAAAATATGAAATATAAATAATGTTTTGTTTTCAATTCATTTTATTTTGAATTAATGTTTTATAAAAAAAAAAAAGTGAGCTCTAATTTATGGCCAATGATGTATATGTTTTTAAACTTTATAAGTTATTAGCCATGAAAAAACAAAGTTTCAAAAAAATTGGGAAACTCAATACGTTAATGTTAAATTAAGACAAATATGAATATAAAATATGTCAAGACAATATGGTTATTATTGTTTCCGTAATTTTTTTTTTTTATGTTTTCTGGATTTTTTAAATATAACCTAGATGATCTCTGATAATGTTTTTTACATTTTGGGTTTACATTTTAATATTTGTTGTAAATTTATGAATGTATATTAGTTCAAATCTTAAGTTGAACTAAAGTTTTGCTCTGCATTCCTCTACATAAAATCTAAATTACGGCAACACTATTATGTTTTGATGATGCAATATTTTCACTATTAGGTTAATTATTTGAAACTTGTAAGTAATTTTCTCATTTTTTTTTACCAATGAGTTTTAAAAAATTACCTACTCATTAATAATAAATTTTATTTTATGATTTCATCTTTTTTTATTTTACCATAATTTTAAAATTTGTCTTTCAAAATTTATCTGTTGTAAAAGTTAATTTAATGGTCAATTTTTAAAAAGTTATATAATTATTTGAAACTAAGTTTTCAAAATAATTGACTATTAGTTTTTGTTTCAATTAAGCAATATAAACATTTCCGATAAGAGTAATTTTTATTTACTAATAACAAATATGTTTACTAATAACTAATTGTAAATTTATAGTACAACTATTCTTATCTGAACAAAAAATAAAAGTCATTTATTTTGAAAACTTAATTTCAAATAACAAGCCTTCCCAGAAGGTGTGTGCGATTGCAAGCCTCGTTTGTCCACGTTTAAAGTAGTTTATTTATTCACACTGACCATGGCAGTTTGTATTTTTTAACTTTTAAAGTGTTTCAATAACTCGCGCCAAAAAACTAATTTTACGTACTAAGAAAATAGAAACCAATACTAAAAAAAGGAAAAAAACTGTACCTGATATCAAATTAAAAAAAAATTTTGTAATTTTTATGCAACTTTTCTGTTCTTTTTTTCAAGGTAATTGTTATTTTGAGCTGCAGAATTTGGTGCAAGTTGAGGAAAAAAGCATATTATAATTTTTGCAACAATTTTGTAATTTTATAACAATAATGGTACATTTTGAAATGCAATTTATTCAAGATTTTTAAGAAACTAATTTGTTATGTATGCTAACCATGAGAAACTTAGTTAATTTTTTTTTCTAACCTTTATTTGTTTTCATGTATTTAAGCTTTTCAAAATGTTTTTGTAATATTTGACGTTTTTTCCTAATGCTTATAGGAAAATCAGAAAATAAATTGCTATTTATTTGTAAAACATTTTACTTAATTAATAAATTTTGTAATGACAGAATTTAAATAAAAGAATACCATGGTTTCTTTTATAAATGTATTTACAATAAATGCCTGAAATTGTTTCCATTATATTGCCCAACTTTCCATGTTTTGACAAAATACTAGAGATAATGAACACAATTGCTTTGTCTGAAAAAATGTATTTCAAAACTTTAAAAAATGTTATAAATAGGTTTCTAAAATTTTCGTTAAAAAGTTAAATAAATCAAAAATGCACTAGCCAACAAACTTTTGGAGTGTTGATAATAAAAGTTCATCAGGAAATAAACTATCTGGTTTAAATACACAATTCAGAGAATCCAACGAAAATGCAGACTATTTTAATAGGGGTAGTGAAAACAACCAAATACATTATTTATTATTTTACATGAAAAACTTGTTAAAAAGCAAAATATAAAAGTTTTAAAAATAAACAGCAATTAGTTTTCTAGCTTTC
>NC_088930.1:50395000-50407500 GCF_038396675.1 Hydra vulgaris | reverse complement strand
TATATATATATGTATATATATATGTATATATATATATATATATATATGTATATATATATATATATATATGTATATATTTATATATATATATATATATATATATATATATATATATATATATATATATATATATATATATATATATATATATATATATATATATATATATATATATATATATATATATATATATATATATATATATATATATATATATATAGCCCGTTCGAATTTATGGTGTTACAAATTATCACTACTATTTATTATTTCTATTTTTGTCACAATTAATTAGGGGTTATCAAGTTTATTGACTAAAAATCAAAAGAATGTTATTATTAATAAAGAAAAGAACTTTACAAATTTTTAATTGTAATAACTATATATTTCATGTATTTTTGATTTGTTGTATGTGTTTTTAGATTATTGCATTTGATATTTATTTTGCCTGCTGCATGTGATGTTATTGGAAGTACATTAGGAGGTATTCAGTAAAGTTGAGTTTTTCAGTAACAATATGTCAAAATCATATTTGACTAAACTAAATCTTTACAAAAATGTTTGTTTTAAGAAAAAAATGCAGAAGTGAAAGTTAGTCATATTTTATTGCAGTTCCCTATTTCTCATTAAATTAAAAAAATAATATAATTGTATTACTTGTACCTGATTGATATTCAGAGTATTGTAATAATAAAATTATATAATAAATCAACTTGTTTCTCCGCGCAGCGGCCTTGTTCGTCAAGGTTCGTGTTTCGGAGTTATAGAGTTGAGAGAGGGTTATAACCACAATTAAGTAGCCTCCTCATCTGTAGTGGCCTTCTGGGCCTTGGGGAGGTGAAATAACAAAAAAAAAAAAAAAAAATATTATATAATATATCAGCCCTCAGATTTAAGGTCGGCATTCAGTAATGTTGACATAACTGCCACCAAACTGCTGACCTAACAGTGTCTTAATTTAGCAATTTTTTTCCAGCCTCAGAATTTTATTTTATTTGCTATTTTAAATAAATTAAAAACTTATTTTATTTGCTATTTTAAATAAATTAAAAAAGGTAAAACAAACACTTTATTAGGATTTTAAATACAATATTTAAAATGTAAACGTAGTGTTGTTAAAGTAAAAACGAAAGTACTAACATTTTATTTAAATTTTAGACAAAGTAAAAATTGCAGCAGCAAAAGAAATGTTTTATTTAAATTCTTAATCAAAAAATTAAAGTTAAATTCCAAAAAACAAATGTTTTAATTAATTTCTGAAGAGGATATAAATGAAATAAAATATCTAAAAAAAAAACAATTTTTTAAAATTCTAAATATAAGAAAAATTAGAAAGAAATAAAAAATGGAATAAACTTATGTTTTGTTCAAGTCCTTGATAAAATATTAAAATAAAAATGGAAAAGCGTGCATTTTGATTAAAACAGAAAAAACAAGTGTTTTATCAATTCTAAATAAAGTAAATATAATAAAATCTGCCAAACTAATATTTTATTAAAACTCCTAATTGCATGGGAGTATGTTTGTTTTTCAAATTTTTTAACTAAACGCTGATGTTTGAAGTAATTAAGTTGGCAAGCTCAATGTTTTTTTTCCCCCTTGACTTCATGCTAAATGTACTCTTTGTTCAATTGTCAAACCATGTTTCTATATTTTATACAAACCTGATGTCGATTTAAAAGAGTTTTAGGTTTCCAACTTTTTGCCAAATTTTTTCTTTCTAATTCCAAGGGCTGATAAATATATATATATATATATATATATATATATATATATATATATATATATATATATATATATATATATATATATATATATATATATATATATATATATTAGGCCTTGATACGAGATTTCGCTGCGTAGCGAAAACGCGCAACGCATTTCTAAGTTACTCAAACTCATCAAATATATTTTGCATCGTTAGAAGTTATATTGCGTCACTCGCGTCTTTTCAAGTACCGCATTGTAATTTAAGTTATTTTATTAACACGTTAAAAATCATACAGTTTGTTTTTTTCTCACTATAACAAAAGTTACAAATAAAATCTAAGTTTTAAAAAATCATTTTTATTATTTTTTTCAAATATAACCTAAATTTTATTTCGAAAAAATATATTTTTCTCATGAAATGTAAAATAATGTTTGTTTATGATTTTTATGTTTATTTTCTTATGATTTTGGTTTTTGGTTATTTTATTAACTGTTAATAAATTTTTTCTTATTTAATATGTGAACTCATTTTAATGTTTTTAAACAAGAAAGAGTTTTTTTTTGTTGTTTATCAGTTACCGATAACATATTCGTGATCATAATTTATTTTCATAAATTAAACGAACGTCGTTAAAACTTTACGTTATTAAATTAACAATAAACAAAATATCTTATTAATAAAATATTTACATCAAAATGAATCGTGCATTTTTTAAACTATTATGACTAAAAATAAATTTTATATTTAAAAAAATTTATATATTTAATTCCTTAAGATAAAACTTAAAACATTTAATTTTTTTTAACTAATTTTTAACAACAACAAAAAAATTATTTAACAAACTGTTTCTTTAACAAAAAATCTATTAGTTTACAATTGCGGTTAAATGCTTTTACTTACGACTTTATTTCTTCTGAACTAACGTCACGTTAACGACAATCAAAAGATAATTTAAATATTCTATGCACAAAACTATGCACAAACGAAAAATATGAAATTCTATTTTCCAAAAATAACAATCTACTAAACAAAAAAAGTGAAATGCTATCCAAGTGCAGGCATCGAAACAAATTTCTTCTCGCCCTATTTGACACGGGTGATTGATCAATTTTCTAATTAATATTGTTTGTTTGTTTGTTTTGACGTCAGAACTCATTCCATTGCTTTGTTATGTTTTTTCTGTCAATTTCTGTATTTTGTATTTTTTAACGGTTTTTTCTTAATTTAAAGAATAAAATATGGCTGATGATTGCCGAAGGGTATGAAGCTTTTCCATCACAAAGTTGTATTTTTTTAAATAATCAAACTCTTTATATATGTATATATATATATATATATATATATATATATATATATATATATATATATATATATATATATATATATATATATATATATATATATGTATATATATATATATATATATATATATATATATATGTGTGTGTATATATAGGTATAATTATATACACACACATATATATATATAATTATATACATACATACAACAACATCAACAACAACAAAACAACAAAAAGCAATATATTCACCAGAAATATAGATGTTTTACTTAAGAATGTTATACGTTATAAAAAATATTTGTACAGTCTACATTCTGGATGGTTCACTCTCATATAGCTAGGCTATATCGAGGAGAGCGACCATGAACAAAACAAAACAAAACAAAAGAAAAAACAGAAGCAAATAAAATAAATAATATACTCACAGAAGGTTGCAATTAGTCTACATTCATATTTGTATCTTATATATTTTATATGGTGATTTATCTATTATCAACAGTGATACTACTGTTGTTTCTATTTATTTTGATTTTGAGAACATGTTTTTTAATATTGCTAAAAGGGATTGATTTTAATTTATTTTGAATTTGATTCCAGTCCATTAATGCAGAGTATTTAAAGGAATGTTTGCCGTAGGATTTTGTATTATATTTTTGCATACTCAGTGCACCTCTGCAAGAATTTCTTGTAAGTTGACAGCTAATTGTACTGCGTAGAGTAAACCATTTATTAAATATAGGAGGTAGCTTTTTGTTTAGGCAGCTATGAATAAATAAACAATTTTCAATTTTGATAATATCATGCAGTTTTAAAATTTGTAGTGTGTTAAAAGATGGGAATGTATGTGCATTGTTTGGTAGAAATTCAATAACCCTGACTGCTTTTTTCTGCATGATAAATAGGCGATTTACAGTACTTATGTTTTGACTCCATGATAAAAGGCAATATGTGAGATGAGAGTGAAACAAAGCATAGTAAATAGATTTTTAAAGTTTTTTGTTGTACAAAATGTCTTAGCTTTGACAGGATGGCAAGGGATCTATTCAACTTATTAGATAAATTGTTATAATGGTAAGTCCAGGCTAAGTTTTTGTCTAGCTTTATACCCAAGTAGTTTACAAATTTTTTGCACCAAAGTTTTTTCCCATTTAACTTAATTTTGAGCTGCTGATCTAATTTTTTGTGACGAATTTTGTTCAACCCGTATATTGTTTTTGGACATAAAAAAGATATTTTTTGTGTGTTCACTATCAGCCCATTTATGAAATTTAACAAAAATGTGGCTTGACTTAGTGCTGTTTTCGTTAACTTTTCCTTTGACAGCGTTCGATCATGTCATGGGCATTTTTTGGGTCTATGTTAGCCGTTTTTGCGATGGTATCTGCAATAGTTAGTTTGGTATCAGACCAGGATTCCTTGGATTTGTTTGTGTTAATAGAAATGTTTTTAAAAATCAGTGTCTTTCTTAAATTTCTGTTTACTTGGACATCTAATGCCGCACTAAGCTTAATAATGTCTTCCGAAAATGTTTTATTATCTGAGGTCCGATTGAGCAGTTGCTGTCGTATTTCATTAATATCATCAGTATTTTTTTGTACTATAGATTTAATATTAGTATATGCAATTTTTAGTTCAGCTATATCGCTTGTTATTTTAGAAAGACTTGTGCTTATTGCTTGTAGGATTTCTTTTTTTTTGTGCATTTAATAGTGCTTTAACGTTTTTCATCGATATTTCTTGATTTATTGACATTGTGAATTTTAATTTTTATATAGATAGATTGATTAATTGACTTCGATTCACTTTTTTTTATTTTTATTTCATAGCGGTAATATATTGGAAAGATTTATTTGGATATTATTTGACACGTGGCTTTAGCTGGTTTTAAAAATTTACGCCATCTTACCTCTACTATGCCAGTACACGGAAAAAGACCATATATATATATATATATATATATATATATATATATATATATATATATATATATATATATATATATATATATATATATATAAATATATATATATATATATATATATATATATATATATATATATATATATATATATATATATATATATATATATATATATATATATAATTACAATGTATGTATATAAATATATATATATATATATATATACACATACATTATAATTACAATGTATGTATATAAATATATATATATAATTATAATGTATGTATATATACATATATATATATATATATATATATATATATATATATATATATATATATATATATATATATATATATATATATATATATATATATATATATATATATGTATATATATATATATATATATGTATATATATATATATATATATATATATATATATATATATATATATATATATATATATATATATATATATATATATATATATATATATATATAAATAATTATAATATATTTAATTTTACTTTTTACAAAAAATTAATTTTGTATTATATTTATAAACATATTTATTATAAATATATATATATATATATTTATAAACATTATATATATTTATAAAAATTAATTTTTATATTATTTTTGATAAAAATTATCTTCAAACTTTTGCTTTTACTGAATAATTTTGAACATTTTCATTTAGCTATTGCATTGATTTATCTGGATGCATCCGTTGCTCAAATGCTTCGTGGATCTGTCATAGTTTTCACTGGAATATTTTCTGTAAGTGTTTACTTATTTAAAAACTATTAGAATTTGATCTAGGAGTGTAGGATGATTTGTGCTACTTGGGTGAGATTAGCATTTATCATAAAATTAGTAATTTTTGCTGCTGTGGTTATTTCCCCCTCATGATTATATATTATTTTTTTTAAAAGAAATACAAAATAGTAATTATTTAATTAACTGCAAAAAATTATTTTGTAATATTACCAGGAAACACAATTTTTTTCACCTGTTGACAAATTACAAAACATCCCCCTAAATTTGTGCAAATAGATAAATATCATAATGTTAGTACAAAAATTAAAAAAGCCGTAAAATTACCAAACCAACCATTTCTATAGTTATCTATTCTACACTGATCAATTCTTTACTTATTCCTTTTTTAGTTTATTATTTTTAAGTAAAATAATTCATTCTAAAAATTTGCTTTAGGAGCAAAAAAATTTACATGCGCACCTTTTCTGCATACATAGAGCTTGTACATTTAAAAAATGGATTTTTTTTCTACCAAATGCATATCTTCAATAACTCAGTGGTTTAGTGCACTGTTATCATTGTTGTTTCTGGTGTTTCAAGTCCTCCCCTTAGCATAGAAAGTTTGGAAATTTTTTCAATTATGCGTATATCTTTTTAACCAAAAATATGTATGTAACAAATAAGACTTCTAATTGTTAAAATAACATTTTAAAGTTTTCTCATATTATGCATATATCATACATAATCATTCTGAATACAGTCTCCAAACTCAACATATACTAAAGACATTCACATTTACATACGTTTGTAGATAATGCTATACAAATGGGGAAACTAAAAAGATGATGTAATTTTAGTAAACAGAAATTAACCAGAGAGGGGAGAGTCATAGCAAATCTGAAATTGAGTTCAAATAATATTTGCATTAACTACCCTTTTTAAAAAAACGTTTTAAAAAAATAACATAAGTAATCATTTCTAAAGAATTCTTTTTATAATAGTGTCAGCTAATTCCACAAATGTGTGAAAATTTACAGTAGTTAAGACATTTGCAACTTCCTGTAATTTAATTTTTGGTATAAATTGAAGTTTTATTAATTTGATCATTCATTTCTGATGAATCTTTGTTGATGAAACACAGTGTCAAATGGAAAAAAATTTAGTTAAGTGATTTTCTACTAACATATATATATATATATATATATATATATATATATATATATATATATATATATATATATATATATATATATATATATATATATATATATATATATATATATAAATATATATATATATATATATGTATATATAAATATATATATATATATATACATATATATGTATATATAAATATATATATATATATATATGTATATATAAATATATATATATATATATATATATATATATATATATATATATATATATATATATATATATATATATATATAAACGTATACCAATTCAAGCAGCTTCAATATTATTTTTGACATTAAAGAGGTACTTGACAGGATCTGTAATAATATACTCAAAAAGATCCTTGCAGACCCATGCCATCCTTTAACCACTAAATTAACTCAAACCAACAGCAGAAATCCTATTAGATTCCCGTATGCTCTTAACACTGCAAAAACTACTACTTGCCAAAAAACTTTTATTCAAAAATCCCTCTGCATCCTTTGCGATTGCGTCCGTGACCTCTACCTCCCAAGCAATATTGGAAGCTCTACTGCCTTTTCAATGCATAAATAATATGTTCCTCCCCTGTATTCTTAGCAAACTATTAATGTCAAAGGACAGATAAAATTGTACAATTCATTACTTGTAATGCTATTCAATTTTAAATAAAGATTTATAAGTAAAATAAAAAAAATAAAAATATATATAAATATTTATATATATATATATATATATATATATTTATATATATATATATATATATATATATATATATATATATATATATATGTATATATATTCATATAATGTATGTATATACAAATATATATATATACATATATATTTTTTTGTTAATTCACCTCCCCAAGGCCCAGAAGGCCACTACAGACAAGGAGGCTACTTAATTGTGGATATAACCCTCTCTCAACTCTCTGAAACACGAAACTTGATGAACAAGGCCGCTGCGTGGAGAAACAAGTTAAGCGTGGTACTACCAGGGACGTTGGGGGGATTGAACGCAGAACCTCTTGCTTATGAAGGGAGTGCTCTACCACTACACCACTACCACATTATATATATATATATATATTTAGGTATATATATATATATATATATATATATATATATATATATATATATATATATATATATATGTGTGTGTATATATATATATATTTGTTTATATAGTATATATATATATATATATATATGTGTAAATATATATATATATATATATATATATATGTATATATGTATATACAAGTATGTATATATATATATATATATGTATATATATATATATATACATATTATATATTTATATACAAGTATGTATATATATATGCATATGAAGACCACAGGGGTAAAACCACAGATGTCATATTTTTCTCATTTTGAGAATAATGAAATTTAGTGTTTAGTGACATTAGATATCTGCTTATTAATAATATATTTAATTAAAAAATATATTTTTATAACTATTTAGTCCTAACCCAATATATAAATGCAATTCTTGTGCTAAATACAAGAATTATTTATTCACAGTGTTCTTTTGAAAACAAGACAGTCATTTTGGACATCTGTGGTTTTTCCATAGTAAATTTACCAACTCATAAACCACGTTAGCTTGTAACCTTTTAGAGCAATTATTTTTTTAAAGGTTGATGGTAACATATTGTAATATACAACCACAACATACTAATTGTGTGATGGGATAATAAAGTTGCCCTCCCTCCCCTCCCCCCCCCCCCCCTTTTCCTTTATTCACATTTAAAAAATTCAAATAAAAATTTATATGAAAGGTTTTCTTTTAACTTTATACAAAATATCATTGCAACCTTTTCTCTTCCCCAACCTCATCTATTTATCATAGATGATTCCATGATGCCTTTGTACCATCACTTTTTATCAAGTTTGTATAAGCCATATATATATATATATATATATATATATATATATATTTTTTTTTTTTTTTTGTTTTTTTTTTTTTGTTATTTCACCTCCCCAAGGCCCAAAGGCCACTACAGATGAAGAGGCTACTTATTTGTGGTTATAACCCTCTCTCAACTCTATAACTCCGAAACACGAACCTTGACGAACAAGGCCGCTGCGCGGAGAAACAAGTTGAGCGTGGTACTACCAGGGACGTGGTGGGGATCAAACTCGGAACCTCTCGCTTATGAAGCGAGCACACTACCACTACACCACTACCGCATGTTATATATATATATATATATATATATATATATATATATATATATATATATATTTATATATATATATATTTATATATATATATATATATATTTATATATATATTTATATATATGTATTTATATATATATATTTATATATATATATATATATGTATATATATTTATATATATATATAAATATATATATATATTTATATATATATATATATTTATATATTATATATATATATATTTATATATATATATATATAAATATATATATATATATATATATATAAATCATGTATATATATAAATCATGTATATATATATAACTATATATATAAATATATATAGTTATTTTTTAAATGTTTTTCTGTGAACGTAATGTTGTTTACTTCATCTGACGTAATTTTTATAAGGTTAAAAGTTAGTCATGTTACTTACGCTTTTATTATTATTGGTTTAAATATAAATTACTTGGACAACTGTGTTTTTTACGCGGTAAACATTGGGCAAAGTGGTCGTTTCAAAGTTGCCCTTTTTTTTAAATGACCGTATAACCTTAAAACATAGTTTTTTTGTTGTGAATTTTCAAACTAAAATAGCTAAGTACTAAAATATCATAAAAATATATAAAACTTGAAATTTTCAAAAAGTGGGCTTCTGTGGTTTTACCCGTGTAGTCTTCATATATGTATATATATATATATATATATATATATATATATATATATATATATATATATATATATATATATATATATATATATATATATATATATATAAATATATGTATATATATATGTATGTAAATACAAATATGTATGTATATACTTATATATATATATATATATATATATATATAAATATATAAATATTATATATGTATATACAAATATGTATATATATATACATATATGTATATATATATATATACATATATATATATATATATATATATATATATATATATATATATATATATATATATATATATATATATATATATATATATATATATATATATATATATATATATATATATATATGTAAATACAAATATGTATGTATATATTTATATATTTATATATATATATATATATATATATATATATATATATATATACATATATTTACATAGCCGCCATGAGAAATTTTCTGCCCTGGGGATGTTTTCTTAATGGGCCCTTAATATGATCAATCATATACCCAGGACTGCCAAAGGTGTGCTCTGGTCATTGAAAATTAAAAATGAAACTTACTTAAATCTTTTAAATTAAAACTATTTTTTTTTTTCTTTCTTTTAATAATTCACCTTCCCAAAGTCACGAAGGCCACTACAGATGAGGAGACTACTTGTGGTTATCACCCTCTCTCAACTCTATAACTCCGAAACACGAACCTTGACGAACAAGGCCGCTGCACGGAGAAACAAGTTGAGCGCGGTTCTACCAGGGGCTTATGAAGCGAGCGCTCTACCACTACACCACTACTGCATGTATTTAAGTCTTTCAATAGTTAAAGTTAGGAAAAAGTGTACAAAAAAATATGCGAAACTCTTTTTCATAATAGAGCTTTGCGAGCCTTTCAACTCGCAAACAAATTAATAACTTCTTGAAAGTTAATTTTCATAGCCATTTCGGCTTCAATAGATATAAGTCCTAAGTCAATTTTGTGTCATTGTTTATCTTGATACGTTTTTTCTTCTTTTCAACCTACTAAAAGATCTTTCTGCGTGGACATCTGTCACTGGAATTGTGCAAAATGGCCTTATTGCAATAATAATGTTTGGAAACAGCACATCCAGTTTGTTTTTTTTAATTTCATTTAACAATTCAACGGGCTGAAGAGAAATAAATTGTATATTGGCATCATAAATTGACTTTAAGTGTAGTATTTCATCTCTAAGATGATCATCAATATCATTTTCATACATTTTTTGCAATTTTTCACACTTACTTTGTATTTCTTAATCATTTAAGTCATGGAACAACCATAATACATTGAATAAAGAATTTCTTTTGCTGCATTAAGTCTTCTTGTCATATTTCCAATAATGCTATCCATGAAAACATTGAAAACATTAATTCTTCTGCCGGTGTCGTTTTTAACTTGTGTGTCGTTTTTTTTCTTTTAGTATATTTTTTCCCCGAAAGTTCTATGTTTATCTGTAAAGATGTACCCAACAATCTACATTCATTTAAAATAGTATCCTACCTACTCTTATCGTATTTAATTCAACAAGAAGACTTGACAAATTGGTTATTTCTACATCAGTTGTTGCATTGCGAGCTTGTAACACAGTACTTCCGTCGTTTATTGCTGCAAGAACTTTGTACCATATTTTTACCAGTACTACGATTTCATGACCTGAAAATAGCGGGTTTTTGCGTTAGACAAAACCTATTTAGAATTGTTTCTAGCAGTAATAAACGGACGTCTGTTTTCTGGAGAATTGTTTTGCTGATAAATACGGTTCAATTGGCAATCACAGCAGCACAGTGTGAGGAAAACCATGGAGGAGAGTGAGGCTTGACCTGGAATCGTTGAGAGGGAACAAAAGTTTCCATGTCAGCCTGAATATACGAAGTTATGTAAGAAGCACATTTGTCAATAGGAAGACAAAAGATTTCTACCCAAGGGCCATCACAAAGTTAGTTGCGGAAAGAATACCTGTCAGGTTTACTGTAGTTGTAAGAGGTTCGATAATAGGGGGATTCAGGTGATGAAGAAGAATGAGATATTAGTTTTAGAGAGATCAAACTTTGATCAGAAGCACCTTATGGTGAATATGAAGAAACTGAGCACTGACTAGGATCAGTAACAAGACACAAGTCAAGTAGAGAAGGTAAATTCTTTGGGTTATCAGGAAAGCGAGTTGGAAAGTTGACTATTTCAGTTAGGGATTGAGAAAGGCAAAAGTTGTGGGCTTTAATGCCTGCAGAATCATTGACACTCGAGCCAAGTCATTCAGAGTGGTGAGCATTAAAGTCACCAACAACAACTATATTAGCTGATGGATAAAGAGAGAGGTCTTGGTCAATGTGATCAGAAATAACATCAAAAAGAGTGCAGTCTTGAGATGAAGGAGAGCAATATAGAACAAAGAGAAAGGTAATAGAGTGAAGTGGTGCTAAGTGCCTAGTTTCACGACAAATGGGTGAATTCTTACGAATGTAAATGCCAAGCATGTGACTATTGGAGTCTTTACGAATTAGAGGAAGATAACCATCAACACTAAGATCACAAGATGAGACAGCCGAACTAAAATTAGTCTCATAAAGAGCAAGTAGGTCTGGTGAACTTTGCTAGAGATAAGACTGAACAGAAGAAAAGTTACTTCGAAGACCACGAATATTAGTGAATGATAGGTTTAGGGAACTTGGTGATGATGATGGTTTTTTGTGTGTTATAGTTTTTGG
>NC_088930.1:50367500-50390000 GCF_038396675.1 Hydra vulgaris | reverse complement strand
CATTGAAAACATGTTTTCATTTTTTTTAGTTTCTTGTTTGTTTTTTACGATTTTGTAAGTTAATTGGTTATTTTATTAAGGTGTTGCGCAAGTTTTCTTTATGCCGTGCATTGGCTATCAATTCTCAACTCTGAAGATTATTTATCTAATTTATCCAACAAAAAGTTGAAAAGTTGTTTCATGATTTTTTCAAATAACATTTTTCATTTCAGGATTAAATTTATTTATATATTCTCTGACATTTGCAGGCTTTTTATTACCACCATAGATACAAATAATAGTTTATTATTAGCAAAGCCTTTGACGGTTTTAAAAGTAGGTCATAATTAATAACTAAAACTTTTGTAAATAGGTAAGCCATCAAAATGTTTTATATAAGCAAGGTTTTTGAGTCTTTAATTAACAAACACTTAATCTCTCATCTTGAATCTAATAACTTACTTTCTGATCATCAATATGGTTTTCGATCTTCTTGTTCTACTGCTGATTTGTTAACAATAATAACCAATAGGTTTTATTATGCATTAGATAGATGTGGATGTATTGAGGCTTCTCTATTAATATTTCTAAAGCCTTTGATAAAGCTTGGGATGCTAGTCTTCTCCATAAGCTCTCTTCTTACAGTGAATCAGGTAACATTTTTAAGATTATTGAATCCTTCATATAAAACTTGTCCTCAACGGACAGCACTTCTTCATTTCCTGTAACTTTAGGGGTTCCTCAAGTTTCTTTCCTTGGCCCTAAACTTTTTAGGTTTGCATTAACAATCTCCCAGAAATTCTCACATCAACATGGTGGCATTTTTTGCTGATGATACTACCATTTATTCTTGTCGTGATAAAAAGCCAACACCAAAAAAGGCCAAGTCAAATAAATTTATTTAAAAATTAAAGTCAAGTAAATACGAGTTTCTGGAATCAATAGAAAATGTAGGAAATCTCAATAAAAAAATTGAAAAAATGAATGATGAGTTCGCTAAGCAATGAAACACATGAAGGGATGGATATTGTGCAATGGAACAAAAAATCATTTTTAAAACAACAAAAGGTGAACCATATAGCTATGCTGGCAACAGAGATCAACAATCTTATTTACTCAAAAAATAAATTCAAAAGTCAAAAAGTAATAAAGTAGATAATAATAATGATAAAATGGATTTAACCTAGGTTACAAGAAAGATCCGTAAATTGTAAAATGAAACATGTAGTTTTGACGGAATAACTGCAAAAATTGGACATGATCTGCAGAGACGCCTAAAACACATCTTCATACCAATGTATAATGGCAATAAAAAGTATTATAAAGATCATCTTTGTTAAATGCATGTATCAACCGAATTCCAGCGACCCCTGAATAAAAATTACTTTACTTGCATCAATATTTTTGTGGTAGCGCATTAAAAACAATTGAAGGAATTGGACATTCGTCATTTGCCTAAAAAATCTGCAAAAGAAAGACTTGAAAGAAAATATGGCGAAACCAGGAGAAAAGTCTTATACTTGGATGCATTAAAAAACTTCAAACCTATGAGAAAAAATCAATCAAGAGATTTCAAAAAATTTATCAACTTGATGTGGATGTGATGATAAGGCAGTAACAAATTTGAAAGAAGCAAATAGATGCAACCCTCAGAATTAGGAAAAATGAGGTCGGCAATAATTTGCTGATCTCAATCTTTTAGAGTTCAGCATCAGGTCGGCAAAAATTATTTGATACAAAGGTCTTACCATAAAACATAGAAATGAGGTCGTAACTTTTTGCTGATATCAAGTACTTTTAGGTTGGCAGTTAGGTTGGCATAGCAAACTCTAATTCTGAGGATCTACATATCTATGAAGAACTTGTTGACAAAACATTGTACCATCAACCGCAAAAAAATTTCCAGAGCAATATTGATGAGATATAAATGTTGGGTATATGAAATCTGGTTGAAAAAAAATGTTGAATCTCTCAAAAAGTTTATAACTAATGAATTCGATTTTCAAATTACAATAACAAGGACTCTTTTTGGAATAAAAAAAGGAACTAGTTATAAACCTCCTGAAAGAAATTCTTGTACTTTAGTGACTATGATCAAAATAAGAAAATAAATTGGATTAAGAATTTACTGTTTGCTGGAACAATCATCAAATATGAGATTGCCCAACCTTTACAAATGAAAATATTGAAGAAAGATGGAAAACAGCTATAAGAAATAAACTTTACTTCGAATATTTAAATCACTCCTCAAAAGAATACAGAAACTTAAGATTTTGTAGAATTGATGGCTGTACATACAATCACAATAGTTTGCTTCGCAAGAAGAGGCTAGCTCAAAGAAGTTCTGGGGAACCCTAGAAAAGAGGTATGGTAATAGAAAAAGCTTATACGTTGAATTACATACAAATTACATCTAATTACATTCTAAACCTATTATAAATTGTATATGACTTCAAAGGGTGTCGGTAATTTTTTGTAATGGAAATAAAACAGTTGAGGTCTATGGATTGTTTGAAGTAAAAAGTTGTAATTAAATTCTGATATAGCTTCTGAGTTGTCACTGCAAGGTAAAACAAAAAAAGTAACAGTCAATATGATAAGCTGAAAATTTGATTTATTTGAAACAATACTTTTTAAACTCTAGCTAGAGTCATTAAATGGAAAAACAACAATTAAATGACAAGCTTTTACAGTGATCAATGTAACTGGAAACTGAAAAACAGCTGATTGGGCAAAAATTTCAAAAAAGCGTTTAAAATGTTTTAATACAATGTTTAGGAATTTTATATTTCTATAAAAAAAAATAGAATTTCTAAACATTTGATTAAAACCAAAAATTGATATTTTGAATGGTGTGGATCCATCACTGGTTCAGAGCAAGCATTTGTTACTTTAAATGGTTATATTCCTTTGAAATATGTTCTTAAGTTAAAATTTGAATAAATTTTTTTTTCTAAAAATTTTAATCACTTTTTTGTTTTAGTTGTAAAATTTTTATTTTTTTTTTTTTTTTTTTTTTTTTTTTTTAGGGACAGGGTATTGAATGTTGAAGTAATTTTGTAGGGGGGTCTCTGAAAGTTTGAAAAGTTGCTGACAAGGGGGTAGGTAAAAATTACCAAAAAATTGTTGATATAATTAATGGCCAGCCCCTTAGTTAAAAACAGAAAACTAAAGGTATGAGTTAAAATTGCCATAGATAGAAAATAGTCAGTTGGATGATAATTATACAATGGCATTAAATTGTCTGAAAAACTCAAAAAAGTTTAATGAAAAACAAAAATCTTGGAAATGAGTATACCAATGTTATTAGGCATTATCAAGAAAAAGGACATTTGAAAAAGTTAATAAAAAGATTCTAGATGATGGTTGGTACCTACTACACTTTCCAATATTCTTTCCTAACTACAAAAGTTTAGAAAGTCAACTGCAAAAATCAGACTTGTGTTTGATGGATCTGCATAATACAATGGTAAATCAATTAATGACATTACTTAACAATGTCCAATACTTCAACAAGACCTTATAACAGTTTTACTTTTTTTTTTCTTTCAATGGTATAGCAGAAATGTATTTAAAAATTTTGGAATACATAAAGATGATCAAAGATATCAACAAGTTTTATGGTGAAATCTGGATCCAACTTCAAAACCTGATCTATTCCTGTTTATTTGACTAGTATTTAGGATTAATTCATTGCTTTTCATGACACAATTTGTAACATAATTGCATTCAAGAAAGTATGCATAAATGTTTCCTTTGGCTTCTGAAGTTGTTCTTGAAGCAACTTACATGGGCAATAAAATGGTTTCTTTAGTTGATGAAAAAACAGGAATTTAATTATACAAAGAGCTCATGCTACTATGGAATTCAGCAGGAATGTTTGCATAAAAATGGCTTTCAAACTCCCTCAAAGTTCTTAAAGCAACACCTGAAAATTTAAATTTAGAACATTTAAATTTAGATTCTAGAGAGTTACTTCCAATAAAAATTCTTGAAGTTGAAAAAGCAAAACCTGATATATTTACTTTTCATTCAATTGCCAAAAAAAAAAATAGAAAACAATTTTTGCTTAAAAAGGTGACTACATTATTCCATTCACTAAGTTTTTTTTAACACCCTACATTACATAAAAATGATTATGCAAATATTTTGGACGGGCGAAATTGGCAGAATTCCAAAGTTATTAATAATGTTGGTTGATGTTTTCAAGGTTTAAAAGATCTTCCAAATATAAACATTCCCAGGTGTTTACAAACAACTTCAACTGTAACAAATCAATTAATACACATTTTTACTGATGCATTTTGTAAAGCATATGGTGCTGTTGCTTGTCAAAAATCTTTATATGATACAGGAAAAGTAACCAGTGTGATCTTAATGTCCAATGCTCCTGTGAGTCCATTGCATTATATTCGTGTATTAAGATATAGGTTACTTGGAGCTGTCCTCGGTTTACAACTTGCAGAAAAGATTGTAAAAGCCTTGAAGCTTGAAATCAAAGGCATAACTATATGGTGTGATAGTCCTAATGTTTTATGGTGGATCATAAGCTGAGCTTTGAAATTATTCATTGCCAACGGCTTTGGATACATTTAATCAAATAATGAATTGAATCAATGGAGGTACATATCAACAAGGATTAGCATAGTGGATTTACTAACAAGAGGAACATCTCCAAATGTGTTTGCAAACAATACTGGGTGGTGACATGGAAAACTTTCCTGAATTTTTTAGAAGTAAAATGGCCACAAAACTACATCAAATTTACACAAGAAGCTTCAGTTGAAGTAAAGAAGAATGTTGTATTGATGAACTTTACATTATTTAATAAAATAAATCAATTGCTTGATATAAATAAATTCTTATGGTGAAGAAGACATGTTAGAATAAATAGATGGATACATAGAATTATAACTAATTGTCAATGTGCAAGTGATTTGCATAAAAAGAGTGATATTAAAGTTAATGAGTGTCATGATAGCAAAAGTAAAATTTTTGCTAAGACTCTACAGGAAAGCTTTAAAGAAAAATATAGCATCATTAAAAATAGGAAAACAATATCAACGTTAAGCCAAATTATTTTAAATCCACAAATTCATGAAGACGGCTTTTTATGTTTATGGAGTCAACTGCAAAATTTTTATCACTTGCATCACAATGTTAAATATTCAGTTATTTTGCCGAGAGGTCACACAGTTACAAAACTGATCATTAAACATTACCATGGAGAAGGAAGTCATGTAATGGGAACAAATCAACTAACCAAATTATCAGAAAAATATTTGCTTATACAAGGATTAGAATAAATCTGTAGAATCAAAATGCAACAAATGTAAAAAATAAAATGTCTAACTGCTCAACAATTAATGGCTCTTTACCAGCTATTTGTTTGAATTATCTGCATTTTTTACCAGCTATTTGTTTGAATTATCTGCATTTTTTACCAACTATTTGTTTGAATTATCTGCATTTTTTACCAGCTATTTGTTTGAATTATCTGCATTTTTTACCAGCTATTTGTTTGAATTATCTGCATTTTTTACCAGCTATTTGTTTGAATTATCTGCATTTTTTACCAGCTATTTGTTTGAATTATCTGCATTTTTTAGAGTTAGTATTGATTTTGCTGGATCATTTTTTTACAATGCAAGGTTGAGGGAAATCTGACAAAAAATATACTTATACTTGTTTACTTGTTTGTTATCATAAGCAGCACACCTTGAGATAGCATACAGTTTAGATACTAACTCATTCCTCAATACCTTTTATCAAACAATGAACAGAAGAGGATTACCATTAGAAGTTATAACAGACAATGGAAAAAAATTTTTTGGCAGATCTCATTAACTAAAATAACTCATCAACAACTTAAATAAAAATACAATAACCAGCTCTACAGCTAATAAAGGAATCAAATGGCACTTAAATGCCCATCATCTGAGTGGTGTATTTGAAATAATGGTTAAGGCAGCAAAATGTGCAGTAACTACAATATATATACTAAGAATTAGACTGTGTTTTCTTGAGTTTGATATATAAAAATGCTTGATAGACTTGATTCTATTAAAGAGGGGAAGAATGATTAGAGGAAGAGATTATTCTTACGTTATTTTATACGCAAATTACTTGGGGTAACTTACATATATCGTTTCATAATTAAAATAGTATTTAATAACTTATTTATTTTAACCATAAAATATCTTAAATTATTTAACATTTTACAATTTTGTGTAAATAGAATAAATAATTTTAAATGTAATATGTTTACTTATGTTGGCTTAAAAGTCAATTAACTTCATGTAAACAATTAAAAAATGATTTTTAAATCAAGTATTAATACTCAATGGGTAGTTTTTTTTTATCATCATCAGATCAAAAACATTTGTTTACATTTCAACATTTTGCATAGTTAATTTACGCTGTTTCTATAGTAATAACAATTGCTTCTCAATATTTAGTGAAAAAAAGGTAACAAAAATAGTTTTGACTGCCTAAATTGTTCAAATGCCTTATGTGTAAACTAGAAATTCAATTTTTTTAATATAGAGAGATTCAATTATTTTTTTTGCATGTAAACTTGCATTCCAATTCATCCTTTGCATTAGTTTACACAAAACTAAATGTTATTTTAAATTACTATTTTAAACCTTGTAAAACCATCAAAGAAAATCTTGAAAACCAAAATGGTCCCTTGATTCTTTGTCTTATATATAAGATTTTATAACAAATAAATAATATTTATAATACTAATGGGTGTTAAAGAATATTATGACAACTTTCATATCAATTATTTCCACATTATTTATTTTCATACTATTATAATCCATATTAATGGCACTAATATAATGTATAATATAATACAATGGTTTGCTAAATTTTTGTGAGAAAGATCGCAAGATTGCACACCGCATCCACCCTAGTAATACCCCACTCACCTTGTTTCTCTTATATGGAGCAGATATACTTTTTGAGATTTGTATTTCTTTATTATTGGGTTGAGAAAGTAGATGGAAAAAAAATTTAGCTCTTTCCATAGTAATAGTTTGGAGGTTAGTTAAAAAATGTGAAATGAAAATTATTCATTAAAATATTGCAATAGTTTTTCATAAACAAACTTTTCTTTGCAATTTTAACATTTTAATAATTAACTTAGACTGGTTTGTGCTTAGTTGGGTTGGCAAGCATATTGAAACAAGATAATTCTAGTAATAAAAATGTGGAAAATGTAGTTTTAGGTAAGTCTGTTTTAAATGACTTTTTTTTAAAGTAAATTTTCACATTATGCATTTTTTTTTTTAATCACATTTACTGACCTGCAGTTAGTCAAAATTTGACCAACTGCAAGTGCAGTAAAAATGTAGTTTTTTATTGTAATTCAAATTTTTATTCTAGTGCCTTGAAAACAGTGCTTCAACGACACTAAATTAAAAATAATTTGAAAAGACATTCATTAAATTAAAATTGATTTACTAAATAATTTGTATGGAGCATTATGAGCATAACAAAAGTTATTTTTGTAAATGACAATAACAACAACAACATAGTAGCACAAAATATAAAACAAAATTAAGTAGTACTTAACATAAAAACTGGTTTTGATACCAGTAAAAAAACTTATTTTCATCTCAGTTATGTAGAATTGTAGATTCTCTCTATCTGTTGACTAATGATTAATACAGTAAACTTTTAATCATATAAATATACTAAATTAAAATCATGTTTTAACAAATAAAGCAATGATAAAGACAACTAAATATAGGAAAAAAGATATAATTAGATAATGCTTGAATGTACTTATAAAAAAAAGAAAGTAAAATCATTAAATTCAAGGCTATTGTAAATATTTGAAAACTTAATAAAATATGTAATGACTACTTATATTAAAACTATAATAAGTATTTTAAAATTAATTCCTTATAATAAATTAAATTGATTAGTCATGGTATCATTAAATATATAAATGTAAGATAGGTGTAAAGTTGTATTTCAATTAAAATATAAAAAAACAAAAGATATCATCTTTGATTGATAATGCTGATGGGCGTACTAAGAATATTAAAATTTGTAACTTAAAAAAAATATGATAACTCAACCAATTGTAGTACAGGGATTATCTTTTTCCGAATATTTCCAGAATTCCGGATATTTTTCTCAACTTTTAGTTTTTCCGGATATCCAAAACATTTTCCATACTAACAAGTTTAGGTGTATATTTTTTTAATATACTTCATTTTTAAGCTTTTTCACTCATTACTCATACAAAACTAACAAAAGTTTGAAAGAAAAATTAGAAACAATTCAGCTAAAATCAAAATTAAGAGAAAAATATATTTCGAATTTTTTCCGGATACTTTACCCAAACAATTTTCCGGATTTTTAAAATATGGTCTGGGTGATCTATAGTAGTAATAATATTTAGATACTCATTATAGCAAGATTTATGAATAGCCTTGGTTCCAGGAACCAAGGCTATTCATAAATCTTGATATACTGGAACGGCTTTACATCTAGTAGGCATAAAAACAACTAAATATCTTGAAACAAATTGTCTGTGTGTTTGAAATTATTTTCCTGATGTTATAGCCATCCCCAAGGCATTTTGTTATTTGCATAAGTAACACAATGCTCTTACATATTTGTATATTTTATGATCAATAGTTACAGTATATCAAAGGAGTAGATCAACACTGTCCTGACTAAAGCATCACAAAGCTTTTATATCTCTTCCTTTTCTCAACTTTTATATCTCATTTTATACCTCATCCATGTTTAATGATGATAGGCAATTGCAATTTGGAATCATATTTTGTATTTACTGGCATCAAAAAAACCTGATTCCATTTGAATCAAACTAGGTAAACTTGTTTTTATCCCTAAAAAAATCTTTGATCAATGTTGACTAGTCCACTTTAGATGCCGTGATGCCAATTCTTCTTGGACGTTTTAATTTTCAAGGAAAACTGAAACGTGCAAAAAAAGGATGGCTGTTATGCTTCGTGTCTTCCAAACGCTTTTTTATGTTGCAAAAAAAGTCTTGGAGTAGAAAAACTACATTTCATTCCATAAAAACGTTTTATTTGTTTATTTAAATCAATATCTGTCAAATGGGGTTTTTCATTGCTTTGTATCATGAGCGTTTTATGCTGACAATATGTTGTTTTGCTTAAATTCTTTTGAATCTTTGTGGTTTCCTAAGTTCATATCTCTTAATTTAATTTGTCTATCAGCAGACTTACCAGCTCCAAAAAGTTGTGCTGTCTTACGAAATTAATTTCCATTCGAACTGATCTGCAAGATCAGTTTTTTACTGGAGATATTATACTTTTTTTATAACCCACTACCTTAATCACTTATAAATGTAGTTTTTTAATGAAGTTATCAGAGTATTTGTTTACAACATTAATTAAACCAGCATTTTTTTGGGAAAAATGTGAAATATTTCAGTATGTTCCCATTTTTTTGAGCTTATTAAATTTAACTAATTTTAAGTTTATTAATGTACATTAATTAAATATTTATTATTCTGTCAAAACATATCAGCAAACATGAAAATCTTTTATTTGGTATATATATATATGTTGGATTTATTGAAGTAAGTGCTGAAATATTAGTAAAATTTAATTTTATTTAGCCTGTCTACAAATTTTTGGATGCTACTGTATTTTTAAAAAATCAAATGAAATATATAGTAGTAGCATATATTTGTTACAACAAAAGTAAAAACAGTTGACACAATACAAAATGTACATTGTCAAATTAAAGATAGCATTTATAAACTTATAATGCAATTTTGATTGAAGAAAGTTGAGTGCTGCTGCATCTTTAAAGCCTATCAAGGCTTGCAATAATGTTGTTGATAAATAATGAGCAGATTACATTATCTGGCAAGCTGTTCTATTCGTTGGTTAAAAAATTAAAATGAATTAAATTGCTGTGCTATTTATCCCAGAAAAGTCTCTCTATATGATTAACTCTTAGTGGATTTCTAATAGGAGGAAAGTTCCAGTTAATTATGTCGATGTTTGTCATTTTTAAATTTTTGAATAAGGTCATCTCGTTTATGGTGATTGACTTGAGATGTGAGGTCATGTTGGGTAATCTGGATAGGTAGCTTTATATTTTCAGTTCGTACAATATTTTAGTGGCTCTGTGCTATATTTGCTCAATAACTTGCTTGTCTTTCACTAAATGAGGATTTCAAGCTGGAATCGGAAACTCAAGTAGAGGACAGACATAGGTGGAGTATAATTGTTTCCACTTTGATTAAACTTATATTATTTATATAATTTTTATGTTACTTGTTAATTAATAATGAGATGATATGTATATACATGCACACACATGCCTTTACAATGAAGCAGCAATTTATATATATATATATATATATATATATATATATATAATATATATATATATATATATATATATATATATAAATATATATATATATATATATATATATACATATATATATATATATATATATATATATATATATATATATATGTATATATACATATATATATATATATATATATATATATATATATAATATATATATATACATATATATATATATATATATATATATATATATATATATATATATATATATATATATATATATATATATATATATATATATATGTATATATACATATATATATATATATATATATATATATATATATATATATATATATATATATATATATATAATATATATATATATATTTATATATATATATATATATATATATATATATATATATATATATATATACATATATATATATATATATATATATATATATATATATATATATATATATATATATATATATATATATATATATATATAACGCTCTATAAATAAAATTTCGGACAAATTTTAATTGCATTTATTATGTAATTTATTTCATGCACGCAAAAAACCTTTATACTTATTTGAAAGAGGATTTTATAATCTATTTTAATATTTTTAACTTAATTAAATTTAATTTAATTAAGTTAAAAATATTATTTAAATATTGAAAATAAAATGGTCAAAGTAAAGGACCTCGAAAAAATTTTTTTCCAAAAAAATCGCGAAAAAGGTAAAGCGTTTGTTGCTAAGCAGTTTATGGAATGGGGTTTACCCAGATCAACTGCTCACAATAAAATCATAAAATTGGAGATTGGATCTCTAAAAAGAAAAGTTGGAAGTGGTTGAATCGCTAAGGTAGCTACTAAAGAAAATATTCCAAAGTTTGCTGCATTTTTTGAAAATAAGTCAGGTTGCTCCCAAAAGAAAGTAGCTTAAGTTTTTAACTGTAGTCAAACTCAAATTTCCCAAGTATTAAAAACAATGACTAACGTTCGAACTTTCAAAAAACAAATCGTCTAGATTGTAGCCATCAGCAGAAGAAAGCTATGCATCCTAAATGTCGTAAATTGTACGAAAATTGTAAAAACTTAGATTTTGTTATGGATGATGTAAGCTATTTTACCTTAAACAATAGCACATTAGCTGGTAAAGATAGGTTTTATTCCTCTGATCCTTCTCAATGTTTTGACCAAGTACGATACAATTTGCGTAAAAAGTAAGAGGACAAGCTCTTAATTTCTTGTTGCATCAGCCCCCAAGGAAGAAGCCCTCTCTATATTCATCACAGTAAGCAGGCAATCAACCAGTACACTTATAAAGAGATACTAGAAAAAACTTTACTTCCTCTAGTATCAGAATATTATAAAAAAGACAATGAGTTTATCTTCTGGCCTGATCTAGCTCGATCACATTACGCAAAGTCGGTCATCGACTTTTTAAAATTGAAAAAAATTAAAGTTGTACGCAAAGATATAAACCCAGCTAACATTCCAGAAACAAGATCAATTGAAAACTTTTTTGGTGATTTAAAACGGCTAGTGTACAAGAATAATTGGAGAGCTGAGAATTTAGAAGAACTTGAAGCAAGAATTAGATATTGTTATTCAAAGATGAATAAAGTAATTTTCCTTACTTAAATAAAACATCTTTCAAAAAAACTTTCTAATATTGTTAAATATGGTATTTGAAATAATTATTTTAATATATTTATAAACTACGTATACTAACATATTAACAGTTGAATTATTAAATAATAAAACTTATTAGTTCTTAAAATATTATTTTTTAATTTTTGTCCAAAATTCAATTTATGAGGTGTTATATATATATATATATATATATATATATATATATATATATATATATATATATATATATATATCTATATATATATATATATATATATATATATATATATATATATATATATATATATATATATATATATATATATATATATATATATATATATATATGTATATATATATATATATATATATATATATATATATATATATATATATATATATATGTATGTATATATGTATGTATATATATATAAATATAAATATATATATATATTTAAATATAAATATAAATATATATATATATATATATATATATATAATATCTATATATATATATATATATATATATATATATATATATATATATATATATATATATATATATATATATATATATATATGTATGTATATATATATATATATATATATATATATATATATATATATATATATATATATGTATGTATATATATATATATATATATATATATATATATATATATATATATATATATATATATATGTATATATATATATATGTATGTATATATATATATATATATTATGTATATATATATATATATATATATATATATATATATATATATATATATATGTATATATATATATATATATATATATATATGTATGTATATATATATATATATATATATATATATATATATTATATATATATATATATATATGTATGTATATATATATATATATATATATATATATATATATATATATTAGTAGTAGAAAATCACTTAACAAAAATTTTTTCCATTTAACACTGTGTTTCATCAACAAAGATTCATCAGAAATGGATGATCAAATTAATAAAACTTCAATTTATACCAAAATTAAATTACAGGAAGTTGTAATGTAATTTAATTTTGGTATGTCTTTATGTATATATATATATATATATGTATATATATATATATATATATATATATATATATATATATATATATATATATATATATATATATGTATATATATATATATATGTATATATACACATACATACATACATATACAACCCTCAGAATTAGGGTCAGCAACTGCCGATCTTATAATGTTTGAGGTTGGCAAAAAATTACCGACCTCATTTCGATGTTTTATGGTAAGACCTTTGTATCAAATTTTTTTGTTGACCTGATGCCGCTCAGTTGTTTAAATAGTGGACATAAGTAAAATATTTATTGTTTTGAAATTTAAATTTAACTTAATTTTTGCATACTGATGGCATGCAAATTTAAGTTAAAATAAAAGTTTATATATTTGTCTATTGCAAAATTTATGGCAATGCAAAGTAGAATAATTTAGAAGAAAAAAATACTTTAAAACTTAACAGAGCTTTTCAGTATACTCAGAAAATAGTGATGAAAAAAATGATTATTGATCGAAAACTTGGAAAATTGTTATTTAACTATAAGGGATAAAGAGCATAAAAATTACATAAAAATACAATTTTCTGGCTAATAATAATAGAATTTCTAGTAGAAAATTGGAGTTTTCATAAAAGTGATATAAAATCTGAATTTTTGCACAGAATTTTGCTGTAGTTTTTTAGCATTTCAGTCATTTTCTCAAAAACCCCTAATGGCGCCATACTAAACCTTGTATTAAAATACATACTATATCAGTAAGTTTATCAGTAAAATGAATGTAGCAGTTAAACTTTCTTAAAGTATATAGTAAGTTTACGAATGTAGCAGTTGAACTTTCTTTAAGTATATATTAAATTTATAAATATAGCAGTTGAACTTTCTTTAAGTATATGACAAGTTTATGAATGTAGCAGTTAAACTTTCTCTAGGTATATAAAATGTTTATGAATTAATGACTCTTTTAGTATTCAAGTTATTTTGATATCTGAGACGCATGAAGTATCTGAGACGCTTGTTATTAGCTGCCATTCCTTCTTTACTCCAAGATTTCAAACCAGTGGAATAATTTATTCCTATCAACTCCCAGCTATGAGCAAGAATTTTGTGCAACGTTGAAGTTATATTTACTTATCAAAATTCTTATCAAAGCAAGGTGTTCAGCTTTTGACATATTTGTTTGTATAGCTCAATATAACTTTTTTTGCCAGATGACTCTCAGAATTGTGGAACAAAGCAAGCCATACTTTTCAACTAGTTTGCAGTTTGTTTGACTTGATATGTGATCGCAGTACAGTATTATGTAAAGGTTTTCTGGCAACATTTCCAGTTGTTGTATTCCTCCCTTCTCCTGTAGATTCTGCAAAACCCTATTTTGTTTCTGTTTTAACTTAGCTAATTTCTTGTAGTTTATTCTTCTTTCAGCAATGTTGTGTTTTTGTTTATCTTAGATTCTTTTCTAGTTAAGATATCTGCCACCATGTTGACAACTATCTTCATAAAATGATCAAAGCTTCTTAGCAAACCATATAAAATCTGAATGGATCTAGCATGTGATTATACAATCAGACTTGTAGTTTGACTGTGTCGAATGTTGTAATCCTTTTTTTTTTTTCAAAATGGTCCTGTCATCTTACACAAAGTCAAGAAATATTTGTTGCATGGACTTAACATCCCTGTTTATGATAAAACCATCTTGAACTGTTTGTATATTTTCACATGTTCTTTTGAAAGGTCACAAAAATCACAACATGAATCTCCAAGACCTTGATAAATATTTGAAGCCTTTCTGTCCAAACTATGAGCAACAATGTTTACTTTAAATGGTATTTATTTTCATTTTGCTCAACAATGATTCCATCTTCCTTCATACAGTGTATGTCTTTGTTAAATAAAGAAAGAGTTATTTTTACTTTACTCTTCCTCCATTTGAATTATCTTTTTGGTTTAATTATCTTTTTGATAAGGTTTGCAACTATAATAAGTAAGTCAAGTCACTAGTGGAACATATTTAGCCGTAAATGCATAGGAGAAATGAAGTGATTGATTTAATTAGAAAAAGTGTTATTATTATATTTATACTATTTTGAACAGATGTTCAGTGTTAAAGAAGGTAATTAAGAGATGAAAGTGGAAACAGTATTTCCATCTTATTATTTAATTTTTTTTTAACTTTATTTTCGAAACCGGAAAAAATCATGAGAAAGTTAAACACATTATTTGATTATTACAGTTCGCAACTAGTGTAAAAATCAAGTCCGTATGATGCAGTTTCTGAAATATAAATATAAAAATAAATAGTTTGACATAAAATTTCATTTTATGTAAAAACTTTAAAGTCAGACTTTTGCAATTGTATCTTTTATGAAAGCATTCAATAACTCATAAATGCTAGGATATATACTATAATTTATAGTGTTCACATTACATTATAGTTTAAAGTTTCCGAGTATTATTTAGTTATTGTAGGATTTTTGAAAAAGATTTTAGTGGATAAAGCTTGATAATTTGGCTTATAAACATAAACTATTACGTAATATAATTATCCCAAAATATTTTTACAGCTGGATCTTTATTGTGTCTTTTTTGCTGTCCTATAGTTATTAAAATGGATTTTTTTAATCGATGAAGCGTAAAAAATTTTTTGAAAACATATTGCAACAAAGTAATTATATAAGAAAAGTTAACAACTTTTCTTTTTAGTGTCTTTTTTGTGTTTTCAGACTTTTGTTTATTGTCCTTGATATATTTATGATCTTGTGAATATTTTTAACGGATAAATCCTATCAACTGATGTAAAAACATGTATTATGACATTTTATAAGAATCCTGAAATATTTTTTAGGTGCATGCTTTAAAGTGTCGTAGAGATATAGTGCAATCATGGTGATGAACACTTTCAATGGATAAAGCTTGAAATGTTACCCTAAAAGCATAACTTTGAATCTAAAAAACTAAAAAAAAGTCATTGCTGACATTTTTTTAGGGTGTTTTGCAGTGTGTTGTTTTGGTATCCTAGAGTTATGGTACGCCCTCGAGAGTTTTTTTTTAAGATTGAGCTTCAAAAATTAGGCTAAAAACGTATACCATATCTTATTTTCCCATGCCACATGAAAAGATTTTTCCTAAGTACACTCAAACCTCTTTTTGTGCGGTAGATAGGGACCGCATAAAAGAAAACGCATAAAAAAAAACCACATAAAACTTCAAGAGTGCCTTTAAAAAATAGTTTTCGAAACTATTAAACAATATTAAAAACCCTAACCCTAACCCTGGCGGTTAGATACGAACCGCATAAAAAAAATTTGCTTTAGAAAAAACACATACGAGCATTTTTAAATATTTTATTTACATACGTATTTATTTTATACATACAAAACTTATCAAAATGTATAACAATTATCCTTCGTAGTCTGGCAATGTAACGCAATTTGTGGTTGCATGTTCATAACAGTAACTATAAAAAGATGTATGTACATACATATTACACATTTTATTCATTGAGATTGAAATTATTGCGCATTCAAATATTAAGTTATATGAGATTGCACAAAAAAAATTGCATAAAACAAAATGCACAAATAAAGTATTGTATATAAAAAGACCGCATAAAAAGAGGTTTGAGTGTATAGTCAAATGTCCACAAAAAGTGCAAAAATAAACCACTGTGTGCCGATGTATATACATATATGTATATATATACATATATGTGTATACATATATATTTATTTATATATATTTATATATATATATATATAAATATATATGTATATATACTTCTGCTCAAAGGTTTGGAAACAGTCAGGTTTTTGTTGAAAATACAGAGAATATTTTATTCAACATAATTTTATACTCTTTTCTTTTTAATTGCTAAGAACAGGCAGCCAATCTTAAATCTGATTTTTCTTCTGTAACAGCTTGGGGCTTTTAGTGGCTTGTGAACCTGGTTTTTTGGTCAAGTTCAAGCCACTCTCCCAAACTTTGTAAGGTTGCTTCTTTTTCTCTTTTATACAAATACTTTCATGTTTGCTGCCCAAAAGAGCTATTATCTTTAGTTCCATCAATCAAAACTCCTTGGTTGACTCAATATTCAGCTAAGTTGCATCCTTATACTGTATCTGTCCCTTCATGCTCTAAAAACATTTATTCATCTGGTTTTTTTTCCCCACACTCCAATCCTTTTGAACTCTCTCCTGCTCATATTTTTCTGACTCCAATCTTAATAATGTTTGCGTGAAGCCTTGTTGGGAGTGAATTAGTATTTTTTGGTCTGGAAGCATAAAAAATAGTTGAAAGTTATTAGCTTATTAGAAACTAGTATTATTTATTGCACTATATATATATATATATATATATATATATATATATATATATATATATATATATATATATATATATATATATATATATATATATATATATATATATATATATATATATATATATATATATATATATATATATATATATATATATATATATATATATAATATTTGTATATATTAATGCATTTAAACATTGCATTTATGGTCAAGAAGATTTTAATCTTTAATCTTCAAAAGGTCGTCTAGATGTTGCCATTTTGATTATACCAAATCTCAACGAATAGCATAGCTGTGTTTTTTTTTAAATGTGTACAAATAATTTTCCAAACAGTTAGTTAGTTCACTCATTGTGTTGATTATTTAGTTTGTGTGTTCATTGTGGAACTTTGTATCTGGATGCACGGCTGAATGATCTAATGTCAAGTCGTACCAGTTTTGGTTTTGTGGTATTGGTTTCAATATATGAATCACTTGAATGAATGATATTGAATTAATTTTGTAATTTTTTTCTGAAAGTCGCTTGATACAAAGTGTAAAAGTTATTCTGAAAAGAAATAAAAGTATATATATAGTATAACTCATTATATGTACGTATTATATGTACTTATTATATGTACATTATAGAACTTCAAAAAGTATCAGGTTTAACAAGTTACATATACTTTGTTACACCCAAATCCTTAAGATTATGTTCAAGTTAAATCTTCTAAAGTTTTATCCCTTTTAAACTGTAACATTCTTAACTTAAATAGAATCTGTCTGCAGTTTTTACATCAGTGAAAGTTAAATGTAAAATTAATTTATATATATACAATATGTTATGGTTATGGCTAAAATATAAGTTTTTCATTTTAGGCATTTTTTTAACAATTATCAGTCAAATTGCTGGTGCTACACAAATGGTTTTAGAAGAAACATTTCTTAAAGGAAAAGGTTTCAAACCATTTTATGTAGGTTTTTCTAAAAATTTACATTTAAATATACATTTGCTATCAAATATATATAAAGTGTAACATTTCACCCAACTCTTAATTTAGGGGGAGGTGAGGGGGGAGGGAGAATAGAATAATATGTTTAGTTAGTGGAGAGCAGGAAAACATAATTAGTGAGGTATTTTTAGTTTTATCTATTGGGAAAAACTTTTAAAATTTATTATTTCAATATCAACTCACCTAGCTTAGTAGTATCTATGCTCAACTTGTTAAAGCAGAGGCAGAGTTGTAATCCTATTTTGTTATAATAATCTTAATTTAAAATTTTAATTTAAAAATATAATCGTGTAGTGTAAGTAATTTTAGAAAAAGTTCTGATTTTAACTTTTTAAAAAAAAAATATTCTATTATTTTTATTGCAGGTTGTAGGAATGGAGGGAGTTTATGGTCTTTTTTTAATGAGTGTAAGTGTTTTATATTGTATTTTGAAAGGATTTTTTTTTAAATGTCTGCTCCAACCCCTTAAATGTGTTCAATACAATAAATTAACACCGTGTTTAAAATTCTTTTGAATAAAATATGTTTTTAGGCAGTTCCTCAAGACCTTTGAATATGTAATGAGTCTTTAATATCATCAAAAAAAAAGTTTTGTAAATGTATGTCAACGGGCTCATGATTTGTGATGTTATCATCAACGGGCCTCAAAAGAAGCAAAATAGTATCAAAATTTTAAAAACAAAAATCATAATATATAAAAATTGTTTTTTAACTAAAGGTGAAATTTTAACAAATTTTTAGCTTTTTTTTATATTGTATTCATGCTCTTTAGTTTTTGTTCCTAGTAATTCCTGACTAAAGTAGTGGTTGCTTGCAGCCTTTTTGAGTAAATTAATTTAAAAAAGTTAATTATTAACTATTTTATGAATTAATTTTAACCATTTAGCTTGTCAGTGTTTTTTGGATTGATCTTGGTAACAATTCTGATATTTATTAAGAATTAACAACAAAAACTAATTTTGTTCTTAATTGTTTTAAAGATGTTTGTTGTATTTTTCCATCATAAATAGTTTTCTGCTATTTCATGACAACTTTCAAATGTTTCCCTGTTAATTTGACAGACATAAATTCTTCTTTTCCTCTTTCCCAAAGCTTGATATCATTAGTTAAGAATTGTGAAAAGTCCACTCAGGTAAAAAATGGGTTTTAGATTGATACAAAATCATCCAGCTCTTTCACACAGAGATTTTAATTTTGTCTGTTTTTATCAATATTTATCAATTTTATTCAGATCATTCTTTATTTCAACAGATACATTCAAATCGAAAAAACAAAAGCAAAGAGTACTTTGACTAAAAATACTGACCCTAGATGCCTAAAGATTTTTTATAATTTTTTATTAACACAGATGTCTAATTTTTTTTTCAGTGTTGTCTGTCAAGTATTAGTATCAAAAATATATCCAAATTGATGTTCTTGTTCTTCTTCAATAATTCGAAGTCATATTATTGTGTTGTATAATGTTATATTGTTGTTATTCAACATATAATGTTTTTATTTCATATAATGTTGTTATTTAACAATTCAATGAGCAGAAGATGCTGAAAATCAAGCTGTAAAAATAACTGATGAACTGTTAGTAAACAAATGTCTTGGATTCCATGTTGTTGCTTTTTTGTCAACTTTAATTGGCTTCTTGACATTTTAAGAATATAGATAGCTTTTACCATTTATAGTGCCTTATGGAGGCCAGCTATATAAGGCTATATTATGGAGGCCAGTTATATAACACAACATGAGTAGGAACTATACCCAAAAAAATGATAGTCTATCAATTTTTCAATTATCATTTCAAGTACAATCTTACCTTTGGCAATATTAGAGACACGATTGTATGTGACATTATCAAAGACTGCAATTTTGTAGCTAGCTTTATCTTTATCTAATTCTATATTTTTTGTTTAACAAGTTATTCTTAATTAATTTTTTCAGAAAAGTTCAAAAAACAATTCAGTTTTTGGTATTTTTTTGTGGTTGACCTTCTACTTCTATTTTAAACATTTTAAAAATATTAAAAACTTAAAAACTAGAAACCTTTGCAGCGTATTCTTTGCGTGTAAAGTTTCACAACTTTTTGTTATAACTTATGCTATTTAAATTTTGATTGAATTAAATTGAGTGAAAGTTGCATTTAAACAAAAATAAATCTTACGCTATGGTTAAAAATATGCTTTCATTAGAAAATACTTTGTTATTAATTTTACAAAATAAATTTAAATACCGATTAAAAGGAAAAATATTGCAACAAGAAGTAATAAACAAGTAAAATAATAAATCATAAAATAGTAAATAAATAAATCACAATTAATGAATTTCTTTAGAAATCTCCCAGTAGTTGGCAAATTTTATGATACAAAGTTGCCTTTACTCAGGGTTGTTTTTGTACTTATTTTCAATGAAGTCAACATTTTCTTTTGGAAATTTTTATTAAATAAGATTGACTGCTCAGTAGTTGCAAAAGCAGTTTGTATATATGCATCAAAAAACTTGGATGATTGTATCATTCTTTCAAACATAGTTTTGAAAAATTAGCTATGGAAAGCTAATTATTTAGCTATTATTCAAAAATTATTATGAATTTGTATTGTGGATAAAGTATTATAAATTAGGAAAAAGGTACATCGATGGAATAGCTGATGTATTATGTTTTTAATCGAATTTTTGCAGTTGATAAAACAGTTACAAATAACATTGAGCTTAAGCGTCGGCGTGGCACTCATTGCAATCAGCATCGAAAATACTGTAAATTACAAAAATTCCATATGGTATCCAAAACATTGTGAAATCAAGATTCAGGTAATTTAGAAATGTTTCAGGTAAAATATCCCACTGTTAAAAAAATTTAAAATTTTAAAAACAGTTAAACTAGTGACAGGAACAACTCAGGCAGAACAGGTTAAACAAAAAATGCAAACTTTGCATTAGACGTCCTAGAGAAGTTCTATCTTAGCTTGTTTAAAATTACAAGGCAGCCAATTTACTTGTGAATCAGATGTCAAAAAATATATTGAAAAAGAGAAAGATCTGTTGAACCGAAAACAATTGAAGAATGGGATGTTTTTTTAGATCCACTCTGCAAATATCCACACAAAAAATTATGTTTACAGTAGAACAAATTATTAGTTTAGTTTAACTTAATAAGTTTCTACTTTGAAAGTCCTCACAACAGCCCACAATCATCTAAAAGACCTTTTTTTTAGTTTTTAGTTAAGATGTTCTAAGAAGAACCTAAGGTTTTATCTTAAAGCGCTGTGGAAGAACAATTTAACTAGAAAGTTAATCCCTCCTTCTTAACAACGTCACTTATTGACATTGAATTTTAGACCTCTTGTTTTTAAGAAAGAACTCTATTCACTGCATCACAACTGCTATGAAGTTATTTTGTATTTTCACTAGTAATTGTACAAGTTGTTCCTTATATGGACTAATTTCATGTATAATTGCTAATTATCTGTTGTATTTATAACCATACATAATAATTATTTATTTTATTGATACAATGAAAAAAAAATTATTTACCAAGGATTCTACTTTAATAATAATAAAAACAATCAGTTGTTTCATCAAAATAATCACTTTTATTAAAATTGAAGTAGAAGGCTAAATATTTATTACGAAAAAAAAGTATTAAGTAATTCAAAATCGGCATAAAACATTAATTAAGAAAACGTGGTTAAACTACACAAAATCTAAAAAAAAGTTACTTTTTGACCCCCTTACTTCATCAATAATACTAAATTAGCTCTAGAAATGCTTGAAATTTTTGGTATCTGGATTTTTGGATGATTTATCCAAGAGCGACTGCTTCAAGCAGGATTTCTAAAATCTGGTGATGACATGCTAGCCAGAACTGGTGATGACATATCCATATCCATTTCAGTTCTCTGTATAAGAAGAATATGTGCAGTATTTTTTATTAAAGAATAAACTATTTATACACAAACATTTTATTTGGATTAAATGTAAATAATTTTTAAATTTGTTGGGTTACAGCTATCAGATAGAATTGTTAGGATCAATTCGAATGTGGTTTTTCTATCACTAATTAATAAGAGTTTTTTTTAGTTTTTGAGTTATTGGTTTTAACACTTAAACTCACTTATGAGTTGTTGGTTTGGCACTTAAGCACCACCCTGA
>NC_088930.1:50355000-50362500 GCF_038396675.1 Hydra vulgaris | reverse complement strand
AATTTTGAAAGATGTGAAGAATTAGATGGTAACTGTGTGTTAGCTAAGGTTAAGAAACCCTGGATAAAAGCAGGGTTTAAAGTTTTTAGTGACAGTCAACTATTCAAAAATTTTCAGTATTCTGATGTAAAAAAACGAAAAAAGAGGCACTCCTAAGATTTAAGAAATCTGAAAAACTTTGAGACTTACTTAAAAAAAGTTTTTCGGGTTAACAAACCAAATTTGAAGAACATTATTAGGACCGACAAAAAAAAGATCTCACAAGGATAAGCTCAAAGTATTAATGGTTTTGGAAAAAGAAAGAAAGTTTAATCTTGGGACAGAGAATAAGAAATTTAATAGAAAGGTAAAACTTTATAATTGAAATATCAGGTGATATTTTGCTTATAAAATATTTTGTTATATTTAATATTATTTTATGCTTGTAGACAGGAGAGAGTCAAAGGAAATGCAATAGACAAAATCTCATTATGAAATTGAACTCATTTCTGATTTGAGTTATAATTCATCTTATGGTTCTTATTTTGAGCTTATTCTGATTTAGTAACTGTTATTAAAAACCATATATATTGCAAAATCAACATTTTTGGTAAATTTGAAAAAGCTTTTTATTTCTTAGTTGTTAATGATTTGTTTTTATAAATCACTTGAGAACCGCGTATTTACTAAAGAGCTCAGGTACTTTGGTACATGATTGGTTTGTTTAAAATATCATTGATACTGCGCATAAAGAACATTTTTCACAATAAAATCTCAAAGTTTTGCAAAAAAGTAAAAACATGCAAAGTGAGGTTTTTGCCAATCACAATTAAATTGTAGTAACTATCTAATGAGTATTTTATTTTATTCCAAATAAAATATTACAAATAACAAACATACATAAAATGAGTAGTTCTCCTCGTATTTTGATTATATACATTTGCAAACTATATTATAAATCTAAATAACAATGTTTAAATTTAATTATTACAAAGGTTATAAAAACAACACCGCACTTGTAACAAAAGTTTATCCAATATTAAAATATAAATTATACTAGTTTTAAAAAGAAAAAAAAAATCGTACTTTTTTAATCAAAAATACAGATATTTATCTAAACATTAAAAAAATTATTAAAAATAATTATGCTAGCTTCAAGACACTTAAGGTGAGCCATTTTTGGTCAATTTTGGGTCCTTTTTTTCCAAACACGTGCTTTGAAGGAAAGCAAAGAGTGGTTCAATAGTGCTGAAATTTTTTGTAAGTTTAAACATATTTACTCCAATTCTCGACGGTTTGATTTTTCGAATTTAAAAATGTATATGTATATTTCAACCTTGAAATTAGGGTTGGCATTTGGCAATGCCAACCTAACTGTTAACCTAAAAGTGTTCAAGGTTGGCAAAAATTGCCGACCTTGTTTCTATATTTTATGGTAACACCTTAATGTCAAATTTTTTTTGCCAATCTCAGGGTTCAGGGTTGATATATATATATATATATATATATATATATATATATATTATATATATATATATATATATATATATATATATATATATATATATATATATATATATATATATATATATATATCAACCCTTGGAATTAGGAAAAATGAGGTGGTTTTTTGGGCAACCTCAAACTGAGATTGGCAAAAAAAGTTTGACATTAAGGTGTTACCATAAAATATAGAAATATTTTATATCTAATTTAAATTTTTTAATGAAAAAATATTTTACTATTGAAAATGAGACTAGGATACATGGACAAGGTTACAGGCTTAGTCCTGGAGATACAGCTACATACAGGTACATACAGAGTATAAACCATTAATTTTTAAATAAATAATATTTTTGTATGGCCACCTATATGCGTATTGTACATTGCAACACCGCTGGATTCAGGAAAATTGTTTATACACTCACTCTACACTAATGTTAATACGCTCTAACACTCTAATCATTTTTTGTTTTGTTTTTTTTGTTGTTGTTTTTTTTCAAATTTTTTTGCAGTTTTGTTAAAAATCATTTCTGCTATCTCTAAAGCCACGTTTTAAAACCTTATTATGAAATGATTGTTTGTACAATAAATGTCTGTAAAATAAATTGTAATGAAATCACATTGAAAAATAAGAACATTTGAACAATTGCAATAAGTGAATGTCATTAGTAAGTAGCAAAAGTAAAGGTTAATGTGATTTGTGTGATTTATAGATTTGTGTGATTATGAATAAAGAAACGCAAAGAAAAAAAAAAAAGCAATAATATCTTTTTTGACAAACAACTACTTCCAATAAAAAAATCTTGTTTGTTTGAAGCACCTTTAAAGAATCCAAAATCTATTGAATCTTACATTGTTCCTGTCTGCACTCTCAATGCAGAAGCACTGTGGACTTTAAAAGTTGTTGTGTCATACTATACACTTAGAATATGTACTAGTTTGAGTGAGTTATTTAAAGTTATGTTTACAGATAGTGAAATTGTTAAAGATTTTTTATTGAGTATAACAAATGTGGCTATTTAGTAAACTGATGAATGTATTTTTGTTTTAAAAATGAAATATTTAAGGAAGTTCAGTAATCATCATTTTTTGTTGTCTCCTATGATGAGTTTATGAATTGTATACTTCAAGAGGAACAAATGAATGTTCTAATTCGTTATTTAAATGAGTCTTCAAGTGTTGCTGAAACTCATTATTTTGATTCAAAGTTATTAAAACGATGTAATGCTGAAAATTTTACCACAGAATTAAGTAAAGCATTAAAGGTATTGCTAGCAAAAAATTTGCTTCAACTCATTTGTCAAAAAGCCAAATCATTTGCCAGCTAATCAAATACAACTTGAAACTGTAATCAAAATTATTTTACACTCTTAACTGTAAAACAAAAATTCAAATAAGATTGCATTACTATGCTGGTTAAAATTGTTTAAAAACGGCAAAAAAGAAGTTCTTTAAAGTACATCTTAGTGCAAAACGCAGCTTCTCTATCCCCAAATAATATAGTTAATACCAAAGAAGTTTGGTTTGCTTGCTTTGGTCAGCTAGTTAATAAGTTATATAGATTAAAGTTGTAATCCGCCCAAAGTGATGATTCTTCCAAAGATTAGCTTGGAGACTTTGTTTTTTTTTTTTTAAATCTTCGCTTCCAACAAGGCTGCAAGCAGCCACTAATTAAAGTTAGAAGTTACTGAAAGAGAAAAGATGAAGATTGTAGAGCAAGATAACAATTGACGCGCAACTTAAAGGATTACAAATTATATGAATCAGGAAAGCAAGATGAAGGAAGCGAATTCCAAAGAGCTGATATTCAAGGAAAAAAACTAGGCGAATAAGCATTTTTGGAGCACTTAGGAACAGTCACAGAAAAAGGATGAGACTTAATTGAATGAGGAGTAACACAAAAATGAATTTTAGTAGATGGCATAAGAGATGCTAGATCTTTAGAGAAGTGCCCATTATAGATTTTATAGAAAAGAAAAAAAGAAGCACCATTACGACGATGTGATAATGGTTGGAGGTTGGCTGCAAGACCAGGTCCAACTATGTTTACAATGCATTTTTGCACCTTGTCTAAAAGAGAAAGGGCATATTAGAAGATCTGCCCTAGATCATGGCAGCAGTATTCCATACAAGGCCAGATTTGAGATTTATAGAGATAGAGAATAGAATCCGAAGTAAGAAAGCGTCGACCTCGATAAAGAGATGCAACCTTTGCAGATGCTAACTTTGCAACTGATTTGATATATGGTTTCCAAGAAAGTTTAGAAGTAAGAGTTAATCCTAGAAGATGAAGAGTAGATGACTCATCGAGTACATCACCGTTCATAAATATAGGAAGATCTAACTTATTGCGATAACAATTGGCTAAAAAAAATTGAGTTTTATCTGTATTGAAGTTCACCAGCCAATGTGAGCCCCATGCTGTAGCAGAAATGAGATCCTTTTTAAGCTCAAGTGCCCCCTCCAAGCAATCAGAGAGTGTTTATTTCTTATCACGACAAGAATAAATGGTAGTATCATCAGCAAACAATGCCACCTTAGATGTGAGAATATCTGGAAGATTGCTAATTTAAATTAAAAAGAGTATAGGGCCAAGGATAGAACCTTGAGGAACCCCTGAAGTTACAGAATGAGAAGAAGAGTTCTGTCCATCGAGGACAACTTTTACACTACGATTGGAAAGGAAGGATTCAATAATCTTAAAGACATTGCCAGAAACACCATGAGGAGAAAGCTTATGGAGAAGATTAGCATGCCAAAATTTATCAAAAGCTTTTGAAATGCCAAGAGCGATGGCCTTAACTTCTCCACCTTTATCTTATGCACGATAAAACTTATAAGTTATTACTATTAGCAAATCAGCTGTAGAACGAGAAAATCAAAATCCATATTGATGGTCAGAATGTTAGTTATTAGATTTAAGATGAGAAATTAAGTGTTTGTTAATTAAAGACTCAAAAACCTTGCTTATAATAGGAAGAAGACTAATGGGATGGTAGTTAGACGAATCAGATCGCTCTCCAGAATTTTTGAAGATAGGGATAACAAGACTCTGATAAACATGTGTTGAATTGTTTTGAGAGTATAGACGACAGCTCCAGAGAACACCTCTGCAAGACAATAACAGGTATGTTGGCCCGGCCACAAACTGCAGAAGAGTCAAGGCAGGAAATCACTTTAGATACAGAAGCTGGAGTGATTCGAATGTCAAGCAATGGATCAACCTGTTTGTTGGCAATATCAGGTAGAACGCAACTAGTGGAATCAAGAGATGATATTGGTGAAAAGTTTTTTTAGCAAATATTTAAGCTTTGTCATTAGGTGAGGTGACAAAGTCTGAACCATACAAGAGAGGTGGAATTAAAGATTTGCCCTTATTATTAATACTTCTAAAGATTCTCCAGAAGTCACGAGAGCCTAATTTTTGAAATGAGATACAAGATTTCATGACCTGAGAATAGCGGGTTTTGGCGTTAGACAAAACCTTTTTAGAATTGTTTCTAGCAGTAATAAACAGACATCTGCTTTCTGGAGAATTGTTTTGCTGATAGATATGGAAGTAACACTTTCGATTGGCAATCGCAGCAGCACAGTGTGAGGAAAACCATAGAGAAGAGTGAGGCTTGACGTGGAATCGTCAAGAGGGAACAAAAGATTTCATGCCAGCTTGAATCCAGGAAGTTTTTTAAAAAGCGTATTTGTTGACAGGAAGACGAAAAATTTCTACCCAAGGACCATCACGAAGAAAATCATGGAAAGAATCTCAGTCAGCTTTAAGGTAGTTGTAAAAGGTACGATAATAGGGGAATTCAGGTTATTTAGAAGAATGAGATATTAGTTTTAGAGAGATCAAACTGAACACTGACTAGGATCAGAAACAAGACATAAGTCGAGTAGAGAAGGTAAATGATTCGGGTTGTCTGGAAAGCGAGATGGAAAGTTGACTATTTGAGTTAGATATTGTGAAAGGCAAAAGTTGTGGGCTATAATGCCTGCAGAATCACTGACACTAGAACCAAGCCACTCAGAGTGGTGAGCATTAAAGTCACCAACAACAACTATATTATCTGACAGATAAAGAGAGAGGGCTTGATCAATATGATCAGAGATAACATCAAAAAGAGTGCAGTCTTGAGATGAAGGAGAGCCATATAGAACAAAGAGAAAGGCGATAGAGAGTAGTAGTGCTAAACGAAAGCATATAAAAGAATTGTCTGTGGATTCAAACCTATTTTCCCATCAAATGGCTGAATTCTTACGAATGTAAATGCCCAGGCCAAGCAATTGACTATTGGAGTCTTTACGAATTAAAGGAAGATAACCATTAACACTAAGATCGCAAGATGAGACAGCTAAACTCAAATTAGTCTCACAAAGAGCAAGTTGGTCTGGTGAACTTTGCAAGAGATAAGACTCAACAAGAAAAAAGTTACTTTAAAGTCCACGAATATTAGTTAATGATAGGTTTAGATAACTTGGTGATGATTATGGTTTTTTGTGTTTTATAGTTTTTGGTACTTTATCCATTTTTAAATTTGTTTAAGAACTTGACTCGAAGCATAGTTAGTACTCAGATATTTAGATGAAAATAAAAATATTTTTATTAAAAAGAGCTGAAAAAAGAAAGCACATCACTGAAGAAATTATTGGTGTATAAAAGGGAAAGAAAGATATTTAATTGTGTATCTTTACCCTAAACGAAGAAATTGAACGTTTTCAACACATTCAAGCATAAGAATCTATTTCCATGGATTCATTAGTTAAAGCCATTGTGTTTAGGCTAAAAGTAAAAGAAAAGCAAACCCTTATTAAAGAGCTTAATAATACTATTGTTAAATTAGAAACAGCTTTAAAAAAGAGTTAGTTTGACTAGGATTTATTTTTATAGTTTGTTTTGTTTAACATTAACATTATAAGTTGAAAGTATATTTTCAATTCAATTCATATTTTGGAAGAAAGTTTTATTTCAGTAGTTTGACTTTTTCGTATATGATTTTGTTCAAAACTTTTAACTTTGTTACTTCAACCATTCAAACAAACAGTTTATACCGATATTTCTTGTGCAAAAAAAGTTGATATTTATTGTTTATCAGAAACCTAAAATATTTAGAGAAAGTTATGTTAGCAAGTATACTCTATTTTATGTTCATATAAATGTTATATATTTGTTCATAAATTTATCTTATAAAGACTAAGTTAATTTTTTTTTTTGTAAAGTTTTTTTAGTATGAACAAAAATTATAATTTGTAATTAGGATTAGGGTAACACATCTAGTACTCTCCATGTGCTTTTATTGTCAGTACTTGGTCTTTAAAAAGATTATCTGCCTTTTTTATTAAAATTGTTGCAATTGTCAAAGCTATTAGTTATGATGCAAACATCAGAGTTTTATTCAGACATGATATCAGAACTTTCTAGCAATTAGTTTTTAATTTGCATGTTTTTTAGTGACCAAATGACAAAGCTAATTGCATGGCAAGAATGATTATTTTATTCTAGTGATTTATCGAAGAAGATTATGAAGAGTCATGGAAATGTCATAAAAAGTCATGGAATTTCATTGTCAAATTTGAGTGATCATCCTGATTATAGTAAAAAACAATCAGAATGAAATATTACTTTTGATCAACATTAAAAGGTGGCTCATAGTTTATTAATTTCTCTATTTTTACTCCAATATGTCATTATTGACCAACGAGCTGGACTATATCTGTCTTCTTTAGACAACCTGCAAAAGGAATTGACGCTGATCTTTTTTTTTTATGACCTACTTATAATCTTATTTGAGCCACACCTCTTTCTGCTTTATCATTATGAAAGGATGAAATACTTTGGATGCATCATATAGTTGACTGAATGCCATCATGTCCTTCCATGTTCTGGAATCTTTATCTAAGAACGTTTGATCAAGCTCTAGTTATTGAAAGAGTTGCCTTGTGTTTATGGTTATTAAGTCAGCCAAGTACTTGTTTTCACAGTCTTTTCTCTGCAAACATTTAGATGGCTCTTCGTCTCCA
>NC_088930.1:50302500-50350000 GCF_038396675.1 Hydra vulgaris | reverse complement strand
ATAAAAAATGTATAATTATTAAATTAATATTATTATAAATACTAAAAACAAAGTTTGTTGTAAACATAAAGTAATAAAGTTGACACATTTATTATTAAAAGTTTTTAGTTTGTGTTATTAATTAATAAAAAATTAAATAGTTACATCACTGAGAATAATAATTATTAGATTTTCTAGCACTTTTAATATGGCTTTATGTAATCTGAAAGTTTTATAGAACATATTAGATGAAAAAAAATGACCATGTATAGCAATTATATATAAATTTAAATTGCGCTTGTTATAAAAAAAAGATGTTTATTTTAAAGAAAATTTTCTTTAAAATAAACATCTGTTTTTTTTTTATAACAAACGCAATCGTTAAATAACCTTCTAAAATTGAAAAATTTTATTCCTTTTTGTCGCCTCTAAATCAAATAGTATATTTCTATAGTTTTCTGGCACCCGGCACGATATTTCATTCTCATAAAACTAAAATACACTGGTAACGAGCGTGGTTAAGCGCGCTCGTTCTTAAGTTATCAATAATGATTGTTAGTATCGTAAATCGGTGCTGCTCACACTTGTAAAAAGGTTTTATTTGTTGCAGACCGTTCTTTTGTCTATAAATTTTTTGTAATTATTATCTCCAAGACAATAAATTTGAAGAAAAAGTTCTTTTGACACGGTCTTTTAGATGTGCCAAGTTATTATACGCAAGTGCAGTGTCAAATTTTTAAATTACTAATTTGTAAATGGTGACGGGCTTAAATAATAAAATCAAGTTAAAGATGTTTTAGTATATAAAAATCTGTGATTCTCTGCTACATTTGCTTATTGTAAAAAGCGTTATTTGTTAATATTTTCAAAACTTTTTTTTTAAACTACTTTTTTAAAACTCTGTTTCCAAAACTCTTTTTCTAAACTCGTTTTCAAAACTCTTTTTCTAAAACTCTGAGTGTGACATTTTATTAATTTTTACTTTTTTTTTAAAAAAAAAAAGTCGTATCTTGAAATTGTTCTCCGACCTGAGTATTCAATTTTTTTTCTGAATGAATATAGAGTTCACTAAACACTACTTTTGTCTTAATTTATGGCTATATTATACATTTACATTAATGTAAATAGCTAAAAAAAACTCATTATATGTGACTTTACAAAACTTCATAACTATATAATAAAATGCATATAAGAGGCTAAAAAGTCAAATGAACTATGTCCAAGAATATAATATGGTTTGATTTGTATACATTAATGTAATATATTGTATATAGTATAATATATTGATTAGTGAACTCTAAATCTATCCTTCCTTTAACTGCTTTACTTTGAAAAGAATGCGTCAATGGTACAAAAGTTCTCTGTGGTCTGCTCATGATCATTAAGGGAGGTTTTGGCTTGCTTCTAGTTCCAGAATTCTCACATTTTTCACATATGGTGCTCTTTGATTTTCCCAAAAAATAACAAAGTACATAGTAGAAGCTTCCGGTTTTTTTTTTGACGACTGAGTCCAATCGCGTAATAATTTTTTTCCTGTTCTTTTCTGTTCTAAAGAACAGGTCAGTATGAGCTCGAAGGAGTTTGCCTTCGAGAATCACAGTACTCTGAGGATGAGAGGTCAATTTTTTCTATATATATTTTGGGTTGCCAAATTATGTTTAATAAACTCTAAGTTGTCATGATTTCAATATGCAGGATCGTTGAAATCATTGTTGCTGTGATTACTATTTGATTTATGCTCATCATAGTCATCACGAGGGTCATTTGAGTTATGTAGAGAATCAACACTTTTGCGTCTACAATTCCTGTGATTTGTGAACCAAAATATAGGCATTTTTACCTTTAGTTTCATTATGAACTGGAAAAGGAAATGACTGGCATAAAGGGAGAGATTTTCCCTGACCTGTTAAAATTTAAGAATGTTTTAGATTTATTTGCGTTCTAGTAACTTAAAAATAAAATGCCCAATTATAGATAATAGAATTTAAAAATTATTTATGCCTTTTGCTTAAATAAGAGTAAAAAAGATCATTATTTTTAGAAATTTGGAAATGAGTTCATCTCCTTTTTTCTTTTCATTTTTTCTGTTTCTATGAGACGAGCTCCTCCGGGTATTCTCTTTTCTGGACATTCATATAGACTTTCCCGCTCGTTTTATTTCATCAGCTACTTTTTAGTTTTCAAATAAGTATTCCTAATTATATATTATAATTTATAAATAAATAACTAATCCGCACACTAAATCCCATTATCACTTAAGATAAATAACACTTTTTAAAAACTGATATTTACGATGAATGTCTCATCATAAAGAAAAATTATTAATAATTTAATAAACAGGAACTTAACTTTTGGAAATAAATTAAAAGGTTATACAAAAAGCAAATAGTTTAAAAAACAACTAAAAAATAAAAGTCGTAAATAAATAGCATTTGTGTATATGTGTGTATTGTGTTTATTGTGTATAATGTATAACATTATTACTGAAAATAAATACAACTTAGAATAAGACTTTATAAATATAACATGATAGGATAGGCTTGGCTAACAAATGCAAGTAATTAGGGAGAGTTTGGAGAATTGGGATGCGGGAGAAGTGGGACAGCCTAAAATTCCTGATGCGTAAGAAGAGGCTTTAAGCGTAAAATCTTATCTGGTTCAGTTTATACATCAAATAAAAAAGATATTGCAATTACCCTGAAAAAAAACTTACATGTCCCACTTCTCCCCACTCTTCCCTATATAAAATATTATTCACAAGCAAACTTAAAAAAAAGCATTAATTCAAGACTCATTAAAACATTCCCAATCTTTTTCAATTATATTTTTATAACGTTTTTGTAATTCTTTTTTATCTTTTGTTTAAATTATTTTCAATTTTTATTCCATTGTTTTTTTTAAGTTCATTATGCTTTTCTTTTTGTTATCCTCTTATTAATAGCTTGTTTATTATATCTACTTGTTGTTTTTGTTTTAGCATCATTTATTAATTAAACTGACCAGCTGTAGCATAGTGGTTAGTGCGCTTGCCTCAGAAGCTAGAGATCCGTGGTTCAACGCCATCTCTAGGGAAGGAAGAAGGCATAAACTTCCTTTAAATGCTCTTCCGCGGTGCTCTGTGATAAGACCGTAAGGACTTCTTGGGGCACTTAAAGCAAAATAACATTAAAAAAATAAAAGAATTTCTTAACTATCTTGTCAAAACTTGTAAGTTTATTTTAATCATTAAAAAACGTCTAGTTTGCAATATGTTATGTGATGTTATTGCAAAGATTAAAAATCTCTAGGATATGACAGAAAATCAAGAATAGAAGGAAAAAATATTTTTTCATCCAAATTATATATCTTTCAAAAATTCACTTAGATGATCTGGCCTTGTGAACTCCTTGGCCTTTCGGCACGTGAACGGTGTGTCCATGGATTAAACCAGCACTGTGCATGCTCGTTTCTTGACTTTATCAATAAAAGACATAACTTAATCTTTTACCATGGAAAAGGAAAAGGATACTAAAATTTCTATCTTGGACATCCATTTACAGGAAGTAAATAGTTTCTTCTGTACTTCCATTTTTCATAAAAGAACGTTTTCAGGCCTTGATACTTCCATTTGTAATTTTATCTCTTTTTCACACAAGGTAAGTTTAATTAAATTCCTAATTTATAGAACCTTCAAAATTAAAAATGTTAAACTAGGTTTTTATTATGACATCTTTTTAGGTTCGTTTTTATAAAACTTTGTTAGTACGGTTTTCAAAGACTGGCATGTTACCATATGGTTCAATATCAAAAATTGACTCAAAGTATTCATTTAGTGTTGAAAATATTGTTTGGTGATCCGCAGTAGTAGTAACTTTACATCTTTTTTGCTAGCAATACTGTATTATTCATTTAAAGATTTATAAGTTTGCTTACCTGCTGTTAAATATTTTTGCCACAGCACCCTTTTCTGTTGGCTAGCTTCGATTACCTTGGGTGTAACCTAAAATGCCTTTTTGGTGACAAAAGGTACTGATGTGGAGTAAATATACTTGTTGACTGCTTCAATATGCTTTTTGACAAGAAACTCATAGTTGTCGTTTGCACAAAAACCTTCAAATATCACTTGCCAGTTGTATGCAGAGATTTGCGTTGAAATCCCTTTGTAGTTCACTTAACTCCATATTATTCTTGTTTCCTTTGTGCTGGTTTTATAATGCTTTGTCACAGCAAGAGACCCTTTCATTAAACAATGAGTTTGATCATTGGGATCAACCCACAACCAAAATCACTTTCTGACACATAGATGACTCGATCAGGATTGTATTTTTTGTTGGTAAATTTCTATTTGTTTGATATGTTGGGAAAGTAACCATTTGAGTGAAAAACAATTTGCTTAGGTATGACTGAAACTCATACTGAAAGTGTTGGGAAAGTAACCATTTGAGTGAAAAACAATTTGCTTAGGTATGACTGAAACTCATACTGAAAGTCAGTAAAGTGTTCGCCAAGTACATACTGACCGTAGCACTATTCGCATCAGTTGACTTAAGCTAAAATTGCCATAGAGCAGCATGGCTGAACAATTAAGGCTAGTTAACGAGTTTCTCTCCGTTTTTATTGTTTCTATTACTGTTGAGACTTCGTTATTCTCATCATGTGGTCGGTAAATACTACCTAGAAAAAATGATTCTTTGTAATTAATAATTCTCTAAACTTGTTCTGTATTATTTGTGTTAAGAATTTGAATATCAACATCAAAAGTTTCAATTACATTTTGCGCGTCGATTGCAACATGTTTAAAAAACTTTTTTCTCGTCAATATCATTCAAATTTGTTAGACCAACCACAATAACGTTCGGTTCGGCAGCCTTTTGATTTTTATTTTACAATGATTGTGTTGCTTGGCTACACCTTGTAAGGTGTTTTTACCAGATGTTATTTGAGCAATGGTGTTAATGTTTGTCTGTTTTATATATATATATATATATATATATATATATATATATATATATATATATATATATATATATATATATATATATACATATATATATATATATATATATATATATATATATATATATATATATATATATATATATATATATATATATATATATATATATTTATATATATATTTATATATATATATATATATATATATATATATATATATATATATTTATGTATATATATTTATATATTTATATATTTATATATATATATATATATATATATATATATATATATATATATATATATATATATATATATATATATATATATATATATATATAAAATACATATATATATAAAATACATATATACATAATATATATATATATATATATATATACACTGAGGCATATTCGTTTAGACGCATCAATTTTTTTCTCTTTATCTTAATTTTTTTCTATGTATTGTCAACTGATATGCATGCAAGTTATTATCAAAATCATTGTTGTGTTGTGGGCTAATAAAAACCACAAAAAAATTTTTACTATGTGTCTTTATTAACATGAGAGTATGTTTGATATACAAAAGCACATTTTTTAATTGGAGTATATCATAGACGCAATCAGGTTAATAACGGTAATTATTGATTTTTAATCACTTTTACACAAATAAATTGATAATTTTTAGTGTAATTTGAACTTTTGCTCTGCCAGTATCACTTTTATTGCATTTTACGAAATGCCTAAAGTAAAGTATTTGACAGATGCTGAAAAAATACAAATTAATTTATATCGTGGCTCAGAAATCTCACCAGCACTTTCTATACAAGAAATAGCAAGAAAAATTGGAAGATCTGACCATGTTGTACGAAACTACATTGCAAAAGGTGACAATTACGGTGTAAAAAAAGCAACAAATGGCAACAAAGTATTACCAAATCGGCAAATTAATCGAATTCGCTTAGAAGCAACCAAAAATAAATTGAATGCAACACAAATAAAAGATAAATTGTTATTGCCTGTCACCAATAAACCTGTTGCACATATTCTACGTACAACACCAAACGTAAAGTGGAAGAAACCACACCAAAAACCAATGTTAAAAAAACACCATAAAATTGCTAGATTACAGTTTGCTAAAAACCATATGCATTGGACTCATGTGTGGCAAGCGTAATATTTTCAGATGAAAAAAATTTCAATTTTGATGGTCCGGACTCTTACAGATGTTATTGACATGATCTAAGAGGAATAAATGACCCACAAACAAAACGAAATTATGGAGGAGGAAATTAAATGGTTTGGGGTGGATTTTCTTATTCAGGAAAGTTGACTCTGTGTTGTGGTTTACCTAAAATGAACTTGATAAAGTATACAGAAATGTTGGATGATGTTCTCATAACTTATATGGATGAAAACATGGACGATAATGCTATATTTTAGCAAGATAATGCTGCAATTCACACATCTAGGCATTCTATGAAATGGTTTAAAGACCACAACATCCCGGTTCTCGAATGACCAGCTTGTAGCCCGGACTTAAATCCAATCGAGAACGTGTGGGGAATGCTATTAAAAAAAGTTTATGACGCTAAAGCAGCCGGACACCAATTTAAAACTGTTACTGAGTTAAAGTGTAAAATCCTTGAAGCATGGTCCGAGTTGGATCAAACTACACTTCAACGACTAGTGGAGTCAATGAAAGGCAGAATTTTTTAGGTGATCCAGTGTAATGGAGGACATACGCATTACTAATTTCCATCATATGACTGCGTCTATAGATATATTCCAATTAAAAAATGTACTTTGTATATCAAACATACTCCCATGTTAATAAAGACACATTGAAAAAAATTGTTTGTGATTTTTATTAGCCCACAACACAACAATTATTTTGATAATAACTTGCATGCATATCAGTTGACAATACATAGAAAAAAATTAAGATAAAGAGAAAAAAATTGATGCGTCTAAACGAATATGACTCAGTGTATATATATATTATATATATATATATATATATATATATATATATATATATATATATATATATATATATTAGAACAATGTGATATGTATTGTGACTTTGGTTTTTTTTTTGTTTTGTTTTTTAATTAAGTAATTATAGATCTTGCTTTGAAGAACAAATTTCTCTTTAATATTTAATTTTTACCCTTGTTATAACTTTATAACTTTGTTATAACTAATCTGTAAAATACTGATCTTGCACAATTTGTAATGTACTCCTTTTACTTGGTTTAGTTAGCTAAAAAATGTAGTAAGATGTATATTTTACAGATACTGTGTTCTTTATTATCATGGCAGAATAAAGTAAGTTAATGTTTATAAAGTAGTTTAAAATTTAAAAAACGTAATTAATATAAGTTAGTATTTAAAAAACGCTCTTCTTTAGTTAAAGTAAAAGATTGACAAAATCGGGTTTTCTGGTGACTGAGGCAGGCAATCAATGTTTTGCAGACATGGTGCTATACGTCTATTAAAATTGATTGTTAAAAATGAAAAAATAAATTGTACAGTTAGTAGTTGTATCAATGCAGCTGGAACCGCATTTCCTCCATTTATAATATTTAAGTCGTAACAGCGTCTATACAGCAGTTGGTGTTTAGGTGGTCCGTCAAACGCTGAATTTACAACTTCATTGTCAGCATGAATGGAAGATAATTAACTTATGCAATGGCTGAATAAGTTATTTATACCAACAACTAAAAAAGCTCAAGGTACACATGTGGTAGTATTAAATGGTCACGATACTCATGTAACGTATCAAGTTGCACTAACGTGCATTGAGAATAATATCAAGTTAATTGTTTAGCAGCTCACTCCTCCCACATACTTTAACCATTTTCATGTCAAATCAGTTTGATGTTTAATAGTTTAACTATTAGAACAGCATTATCCAAGCACATTATGCAGCAATTTATCAAAAGAAAGTTTTGTTCAGCTTCAATCGAAACTTTTTAACATTAGTGAAGTATTTACGCAATTACAAGTAATTGGAAGGTTTCAACATACTAGTTTATTCTACTTGATATAAAGAAAATTGATAAATCTAAATTACAAATTGCTGAAACATTTAAATTACCACAAACTCAACCTACACAAGCTCAATTTACGCAAACTTTTACATATTCGGATAGACATCATTTTTACAACATATCAACATTATTTTTACAACACATCATTTTTCCATATCCGGATAGAGCTCATTTTTTTCAACAAAAACACACACACAAAATTTTTAAATCATTTTACTATAATAAAAAAAGAATAATTACAAAAATGTGTTTAGTATTACCCCTTTTATCTCTATTTTTTTAACAATAAGCTAACTGTTTATTTAAACAAACTTTGTCTTCAACAAAAACTTTTATTATGTTATATAAAATCAAGTAAATAATAAATAGCTTTCTCCCTCCAAAGACTTAAGACGAACCCAACTTTATACTCTTGTTACTAACTTATTGAGCATTGTTTATCACTCAACTGCTGTATTCACTTTTCTACGTCAAACACTGCGATAACTATTGTCTGGTTAAAATTGAAACAGCAGTTTTCAACGCCAGCGTTAAAATAAACTTTTATTCTTATGACCTTCGTTTGGTTAATGGCAGGAGCAAGTTTAGTTATGGGAGGGCTGTATGTACCAAAATCTAACCCTGCTATACCCTACAGTTAAAACTTGTATCGGAGGAATTTTCTCTAATATTAAAAGCTAGCTGACCAGACCCGTAAAGTACGGGTCTCGGTAAGTCTATTCTAGACCGACCATTGTTATATATTTTTCTTATTTACTTCAATACTTTACTTCAATACAATAGTAAATGGCAGAAAAAATAATATGAAAATTTCACTTTTTCCGTATAGTTAGAGGTAATTAGAACCCAAAACCGTTTATTTATTTTGAAGGAAAAAAAACTGAATTTAACGTCTTTCTAATTTAAGATATTGTCCCTTCACTGTGTCAGTTACGCAGTTTTGCCTAATTAATAATGTAAAAACTTCACATAACCTAGTAGACACGTCGACGTCTATATAACGTCAAAAAGACGTCCTTTCAGGACTTTCAGGACCGATTCTAAATAACAACGACATAAAACGTCTTTATAGGACTTATTAGGGATGTCTTTTTAAGATATAAATAAGACGTGTTTTTGCGGTGTTATTAAGAACTGATTCTAAATGGCAACGCCAAATGACGTCTTTTTAGGACGTAATTCAGACTCTTGGACGTCTAAAAGACGCAAATTCACAATGTAAGTACGTTAACAAATACTTTTTGGGCAATGTACATTAACAAATACTTGTTGGGCAACTTAATTGTTTTATTTCCTTAAGTTAAAATTTATGTTTTCATATTTCTCGCGAATAGGAAAAAAAAATTCATATAATAATAAGTACAAATAATAAGTACAAACTTTTTAATAATATGTTTTTTCAAAGAATTTATATAAATTGTAATTTTTAAAAACTTATTTTTCTTTCTTTTTGTTCGTATTTAAGAATGAAATTTTGGCGTCCTCCTCCCTCTATCCTGTCAGGAGCATGCTTTCATATACTTTCGATTGGATTTTAAAGGTCTTTTACACTATACTAATCAGGCAAACAGTCTTGAACGCAAAAAAAAAAAAAACATAGTAAATGTAAGAGATAAATTGCATTCATATTTTCTCCGCAGAAATCAAAAAAAATATAAATCTTTGATAAAACTTTAAATTTAGCTATAATTGCTGAATTATAATAACTTTGTACCACACAGAATCGTCATCAGATTGGTCTTTCTGAAACTAAGCTTATTTGTTAAACCTATATTAAGAAAACTCATAACTTTATTTGACATTACTCATATATATATATATATATATATATATATATATATATATATATATATATATATATATATATATATATATATATATATATATATATATATATATATATATATATACAGTATCGGACAAAACATGGTGGACAAACTTAAATTTAGAACAAAAGTTGATAATAACTAAAAAAAACTAGTAAAACAATTAAACATATTATTTTTTAAATAGTTTAATATGTTCTCAACAAAATTTAAAATGTTTTAGTTATACTAAGAATCAAAAAAAAAAATTTATAACACATTTTTCTCAACAAACTACATTTTTCCTTGGACAAAACAAGGTGGACAAATCAAAACGACGCTTTATTTATAAGATTTCATTGTCTTTATTCAATTTACCATATTCTTTTGTTTTCACTTTTATCATAACATTAATCTAAAATAATAAAATAGATTTTGGAACATCTGACCAATTATTTTTTCAATTTAACTAAAAATAGATTTAACTCGTGATATATGGCGTATATTGCAACTTAAAATGGCTTACGACAAATTAGGAAGTGTTTTACCTGAAAATATTATTAAAGATTTGAAAAGCGGAAAACGTCAAGCTGAAATTTGTAGAAAATATAATATACCTTAATTGACTGTAAACAAAACTGTCAAATCATTTGGATCTTGCTATAAAACAAACCATCGGGGCAGACGAAGCTATTAAACAAACCATCGGGGCGGACCTCTAAGAAAAACATCACAAAGACTAGATCGAATAATTGTTAAAAAGCTTTAAAAAGATCCATTTTTGTTATCCACAAAATTAACCGAAAAACTTGAACTACAAATCTCTAATCGCATTGTGCGACAAAGAGTTAACGAAGCAAAGTTGTTTTCTCGAATGCCTGACAAGAAACCACTAACTTCTTTTAAAAATAGAAAGCTAAGACTTGCGTTTGCCAAAGCACACCAAAATTGGACTGCAGACCAGTGGAAAAACAAACTTTTTAGTGATGAATCAAAATATAACCTTTTTGGAAGCGACGGTCAGAAGCGAGTCAGGAGACCAAAGAACACCAGATTCAATACTAAATATACCAAGAAGAGTGTTAAGCATGGAACGTCTGCTATGGTTTGTGGATGTTTCTCATCACTAGGAACTAGTTCTATTCACAAAATTAATGGTATTGTGGACCGTTTTGTCTACAAAGATATAATGGAAGATAATGTTTTCACATGCTGAATAGGAGATGCCTCTAAAATGGATTTTTTTTAACATTGTAAAACAATGGTTCAAGGACAAGAATATCACCATAATGAAGTGACCTGCACAAAGCCCAGACTGAATCTCATAAAAAATATCTAGGAAATAATTGGCAAAAAGATTGAGCGTACAAATGTGATGACTAGTGAGGAATTATTTGAACAAGTCAAGAAGGCCTGGCGAGAGATTGATATGAGAATTGTTGACTCATTAATTGAGTCTATGCCTCAAAGAATGAAAGCAGTAATTAAATGTCGAGGAGGTCTAACCAAATATTAAGTTAATTTTTTGAAGTTTTTCGAAAAATAATAAGTTAAGTTTTAAAATTATTTGAATTTTCAGTCGATTTTTTGAATGTCCACCTTGTTTTGTCCAAAGAAAAATGTAGTTTGTTAGGGAAAATGTGTTATAAAACTTTTTTAGTGATTTTTAGTATGATTCAAAAGTTTTTAATTTTGCTAACAACATAATAAACTATATAAAAAATAATATGTTCAATTGTTTTACTAGTTTTTTTTAGTTTTTGATCAACTTTTATTCTAAATTTGAGTTTGTCCACCATGTTTTGTCCGATACTGTATATATATATATATATATATATATATATATATATATATATATATATATATATATATATATATATATATATATATATATATATATATATATATGCGGTAGTGGTGTAGTGGTAAAGCGCTCGCATCATAAGCGAGAGATTCCGAGTTCGATCCCCATCACGTCCCTGATAGTACCGCGCTCAACTTGTTTCTCTGCGCAGCGGCCTTGTAGATCAAGGTTCGTGTTTCGGAGTTGTAGAGTTGAGAAAGAGTTATAACCACTACTAAGTAGCCTCCTCGTCTGTAGCGGCCTTCTCGGCCTTGAGGAGGTGAATAACATAAAATATATATATATATATGCATACATAACGTATATATACATAAATATATATATATATATATATATATATATATATATATATATTTATATTCTGCAGCCAGAAGCACAAATAATTTTGGGGACATTTTGACTAAAGAAAAAGTAAAATTTTCCGGATTTTTGTCTGGCAAATTGTTCAGCAGTGTCAGCAAATGAGAGTTTTCTGGTCACCTCACTTTCAATATGTATCAAAGAAAGCATGTCGAGCAGCTCTTGATTAATTCTAGTACGGCATCCATTTTTTATATGCCTTAATTGCGAGAAACTTCTTTCTCCTGTGCAATTTGCCACCATTAGGCTGGGGTAAATTTTAAAACCTACTGCACAGGAATTATCTTTTTCCAGATATTTTCAGAATTACAGATATTTTTTTTTAATTTTCACTTTTTCCAGATATCCAAAATGTTTTTCATACATACATGTTTAGGTATATGCTTTTGTAATATATTTCTCTTTTAAGCTTTTTCACTCATCACTCATACAAAACTAAGAAATGTTTGAAAAAAAATTAGATACAACTAACCTAAAATAAAATTAAGAGAAAAATATATTCCAGATTTTTTCCGTATATTTCACCCAAACAACTTTCCAGATTTTTATAATATGATCTGGATGATCTACTGCAACATTCGGAAAAGTTTCTACCAAACTATGATTGAGCAAAATGTGGTACATCAACAACTCCTTGCTTGTTTTGTATCATCAGGTTTCATGTGTGTGACTTTGTAATTCTGATATTGAGTCATTTTCTCTTCCAATCTGATTTCAATGTCATTGGAGTGCTGTTAAAGTATCATAGCTGGAAGTGATAATACATCAATGTTTTATCACTTTCATACAAGTCAATGTTTGAGAGTTGTACATGAACCCAAGTCTGATGGCCACATCTGAATATGCGACAGATCTATGAGCCAATGCTACTTTTTATTGATAGAAAATAGCGATTAGCACATTAACTCGAAATTTATCATTTGCAAGCAGGAGAACTTATTCAGAAGTACCTTCACCAAAAGTTGCTTTCTTATTCTGACTCTTTTGACTAGTTTTTTATATACTTCACATTTGGACAACTCTTTTCAAAGTTTCTCAAGTTGATCCAATTTTATTGTACATCTTAACGATTGAACGTACTCAGACAATGAATGCAACAGTCCAACAGCTTTATTCAAATCTAAAGTGACACCTTTTAAAGCTGGACTTTTTTTATTGAATCTTTGAAGTATTGTGTCCCGAAAAGTCAGTTAAAGTACCATTTTCCAGTTCTTCAAGACGTTTTGCTAGTCCAATCGCCTCCTTTCAAATTTCACCTTTTTGACATTCATCAGCTGCAATCGTATCTAGAGCTATTATATTATTGTAACCTTTCTGCAAAGAACTTGTTGCATCAGCATATGTTAACCAACGTGTGTCTGATTTAGTCACTGGTGTCTTGTCATTGGCTAGCGCTTTTGTGAGGATTGTCCTTCAATGAGTGGAGACACGAAAGAATGTTTAGATCCGTTGCACAAAATCAAAAAGACCAACTGCTGCACTACAATAACCAACATCATTTTAGCCAATTAAATTTAATGAATGAGCAAAGCAAGGTGTGTAAATAACCTATTCACAAACAGATAAAATATGAGCCTTAACACTATTGTAACATCCAAATATATTCGATGCATTATCATACATCTTACCATGATAATATCGTTACCAATGTTAATATCGTTTTTCTCTAAGAACTCCAGTAATGCATTTGATAATCCAATTCCAGTGTGATTTTCAAACTTAATGAATGTCAAAAAACGCCCAACTGTTTCACCTTTATCAATTGACACACTATATTACTTTGCTTTTTGTATTTCATCACCAGTAAACAAAAGTACTTTTTGACCCATCAAGCTAATGAGTTCATCACTGACAGTATAAAATAAGTATTATATTTTGCACCGACCTTGGTCACCTTGCTTAACAATAAGTGCAGCTAAAGAAGGACCATAAAGAGCTAATAGCTCGGGGATGGCCTTAAAGTTTCCATTGTATACAGAACCAAGTTTCTCTTTGTCCGCCGAAGAATAGACAACCAATACTTAGAATCATATGAGATTGGTTTTTCCTGTTCCTTATCAACATAACCAATCACACCGCGTCACTTTGCAAATGCTAAACAAGCTGATATATGACTTTCACTATTTTCATGTAGCTCGACATCACCTTGTCCGTTTTTCCAATAATTAAACCCTTGTGTAAAAGAAGAATTTTTTTTCATATCCGATAGTAAAAGCTCCCAGACGGCACATCTGGTTTTAATCTCGGAATTAAAACCCGTATAAACACGTGTTTGTTACGATCCAGGCGTAAACCAAAAACACGTGGATTTCACGGGAAGTTTAACTGGAGTTTTACACGTGTTTTCTAAGGTTTCAAACACGAGTTTTTTTATGTTTTAAGTACGTGTTTTTGAGGTTTTAAACTCGTGTTTTATGAGGTTTTAAATTCGTGTTTTCTATAGTTTAAAACGGACTTATGGCATTAAATAAAGTTTCCGAACGGAAACTTTATTTAATGCCATATTTAAGTTAGTTCAGGCATAAGTTTTCCAAACTTATGTCTGAAGCTGTTCAGCACGGTTTAATGATAAACCAAAAATACGTAGGTTTTGTTAGACACGTTTATAGCTTTAAACATGTAAACCTTTTTTTATATATACTACATTATATTTACGACAATTTTGTTGTTTTATTTTTGTTTTTTAAGGTAAATTATTTTACAATAATACTACAAAGAAAAAATAAACAAAGAAATAAAAAACCAAATCATTAAAAATAAGCTAATAAAAGACGCTTGGCACATGGTTACCATACATAATATTTAATTTCGATTGATTGCCTCTTACGTCATTATAAAATCTAAAATCGTATAACAATACGCTTTCGCATTTTTACAAACAATTCCAGTAGCATAAAATGTTCTTTTTAATTTTTCTTAAAAGGTCGGGTCTCGAACTTTACTAATTCCTCAATTGAGGTAACCTGTTCAAATTTAATTTTATTCAAATCTTTATCTAAAAACTATTGCAGTAATTTCAAAATTTCTTTTAATGGTCTAAAACATGGCATCATCCATGGGAGAGGTTTCGTTTGTCTGATTTTTTGGTCGATCTGTATTGGTAATGGTTTTTCATGATTCGCCGTAATCTATTTAAAAAAAAACAAGTTTTATAATAAATAACAAAATAAATGATTATCTTAGTCTATTGTTTTGTATTGTACCTAAATAAATGCACTATAAAAAATGCTGTTTGAAAAAACCAGAGTGATGATTCGATGGAAGAGTGAAATTGCTTTTTTCCTTATTAATCACGCTTGTTTGTGTCTGTACATTTAAACGGAATTGACCCTTCATTCTTCTTTTCAAATTGTTTGTTAGAGCCACCTACTAAATAAGAGACGCCCTTTAAGAATTTATGAAACCCTTTAAGAATTTATGAAACCCATTAAGAAACATAATTCATCAAATATACTATTGTACTTTTTAAATATTAGAAACTTTTAAATTAAATGCAAATAAGTTATTACTTTGGAAGGACCCAGAAGCCCGAGTATTCACAAGTATTTTCATTAGCATTTGTACCAGGATGCAAATCCTCACTTTATTAATTTTTCTTTATAAATATAGAAATCTTTAAAGGTTGATTCGAAACCATCTCATTTAGATTTTGTTGCTTGTTAAAGTGCAAATATCCTGTTTTAAGATTAATTAGACTAATATACACTCAAATATAGGTAATAAATATAAATATAAGTTATACATAATGTTTAAAAAAACTATATGCACACATGCCCCCTGTTCATTAATAGTCACCTACCTTAATCAACATTAATATTATTGTCTTCATTAAGTTTCTGAAGTCTTCTATAAATATATTGTCTTTATCTAGATTATGTGATAATGGTAAAACTCCTAAAAAATAAAATTTGCAAAAACAAAATTTACCAGAAATATTAGAGTCATTTTAAATTTTTTGAAGTTAAAGATAAATAACTAGAGTTTCAATACAAGTATTTTCATTAACAGTTGTACCACCATTAATATTTTTTCTCATTCTCTTTTTCGTTGAATATGTGAAAAACTTAGTAGTTGACTTTTAGTAGAATTATTAAGATTATTTTAGTAGATTATAAGTAAGTAGAAGACTTATAGTAGAATCTTTTCAATTTATGTTTTGTTGCTTTTTAAAACCCACATATTCTGGTTTAAAAATGTTATATATATATATATATATATATATATATATATATATATATATATATATATATATATATATATATATATATATATATATATATATATATATACACACAAACAAAACAAAAAAAGTTCAGTATGTGCTAATGCATATCACTAGCCATAGTCTGCTTGATAATAGACCCTTACCTTTATCAGCAAAAAAAAATATAATTTCTGCAATCAGATAGACTATGCAAGAAATTTTCTTGCTGGCTTCGGCTCATGCCATATTTTTTATACTGCTGACTCATTTTTGTATCTTCTCAAACAATTAAAAATTAATTTACATAATAATTTTCAAATATAAAAAATTGATTTACAGATAAGTAAAGTTACTTACGGACAGTATTTTGCAACAAAGTATTACTAGATTTTACTGTCAATATTGGTAGAGAAAGTTTATTCGATGAAGCATAGGTAGTATATTGGTGCAGCCTCGCAGCTCGAAGACAAATTTAAACATTCAGGAAAAAAATTTTCAGCTAAGGCTGATCGATATTTTTTCATATATTCTTTCTACTATGCTGAACTTGTTCTTTTCATTTTTGTTAAATAATTATTATTAATAGGATATCCTATAGCATTTAGTACACACACATTTATATAGGAACAACACTAGTACTTTCAAACATATAACAATAATAACAATACTAATAGTAATAACAATAATACTATTAACACAAAAAATGTATTATATATATATATATATATATATATATATATATATATATATATATATAAAATAATCTCAGAAATAAACACACATATACATATACACAGATACAAATATATATATATATATATATATATATATATATATTCGTTGCGAAAACTTCTGATAATTTAATACTCCATTTTTGTAACTGAAAAACCATCACTAAAAACTTAATATCCAAACTGGTTTTTTTGGTAAAATATAGTAGTTAATTTCACGGAATCAAAACCCTATTCTTGACACGTGTTATTCTTAGTGTTTTCGGGAGTTTTAAACACGCAACAGAAACCACGCGTAACTTTTAAACGAGTTGTGCCGTCTGGGCTTATACTTGAAATAATAAACATGTCTATTCGTTGGTGAATAGCAAACCCAGGTACGGTCAGAATTCTTACCAGTTAATTTATGATGTTGTGTGATTAATGAAGAATTACAATACCGTTTTGATTTATACTACTGTCCAAACAGTACAGTATAAATCAAAACGGCATTGTATTGACAGTACTTTTCTGTTTCTGAATTGTTTTACAATAGAAAAAAGCATTTTAATTAAGCACGCTGCATCTCATTTTTTCTCGGCCATTTTTATTGAGGGCTTTTTTTGTTTTACAGTTCAGTCTCATATATTCATCGAGACATTGAATAATTATCATACACAGCCTACAGGCAGAGAAAGTCTTCAAGAAAAGTTATTGTTCTCAATCAATCGATCAATCTATCAATGTATACTTTTGAATATAAAAGTTGTTACAATTCATAGTCATTTATAAATTGTAATAAACTAATGTGAAGTAAACATCTGATATTAATGACAACATAATATTAGATAAAAATGAAAATAATAATAAAAATAATACATAGTATATTATACATAATTAAAGACATTAATTTAATATGAGTAATGTAACCCCAAAAAATAATAATTACAATACACACATATGATAATAATAAATTCAACACATACATAATTGCAATATTAAATAAATAGTTAATAGCGAGAATATCATAACAACAAAAAATAAATTATAATGATTAAAATAAATCAATATTAACTTTCATGCAGCAACAATTACTAACAGTAATAAACTGACAAAGCGTAACTACTAACGATGACATAAAAACGACTATTGTAAATATAATAATCATGTTTTAATTTAATAATCAAAATATATTGCAAAAATAATAAACAAATAAAAAAAATATTAACTGAAATAAACAAAAAACATTTAAAAAAAAAAAAAAACACTTTACAAAACAAAGGAACTTACAACAAACAAAAACTTACAAAAAAAATAAACATTATAAATAAAACATTTAATGTAATAAAGTAAACTAACAACAATAAATGTTAACAACAAGAAGTACCAATAAAAAAAATTTTCTTTACTTTTCTATACTTTTCTTTATATTTATCTGTTTAACTTTATCAGTCTTGGATCTTTGGATTCTGTATCGTTCATTAATTTTGTTTGTTTTTTGTTTTGCCGTTGTAAAAAGCATCTGCTATCGTGGAAGTCACTGCAGTGAATTTTAACTCTCAACTGAGTCAATTTATGGTTGTTACGGAGTTTCGTAAGGGGCCATCCATAAAGTACGTTTGCAGGTATGGGGAAGGAGGGGTTTACCAAAAGCGTACGAATACTACAAGTGGGGGAGGGAGTTTTAAAGACAGTGAGAACGTACACGATTTGGCTCTCTAAACTTGATTTTATTATTTATTTTTCAAACATTGAATTTCACGTGTGTAACTAATCCGTATTTATGTTCTTTTTCTGACTTTAGTCGCAACTTTTTTTTTTAATTTGTTTATAAATAATGAGGAGTGAAAAAAGAAATCGAGCGACAATCATTCCAAATAATATTTTTTATTTTTCGCAACGTAAATTGATTGGTAGCGAGATGAGAAGCAAAAGGACTCAAACAAGAGCAAACTTTTTTTAATTTCTTTTTTTTTTTAAATTACAGTATGCAAACTTGTTATCTTCATTTCTCTCGAAATTTTTAAATATGTTGTAACATTTTAAGATTTAAATAAGTACAATAAGTAACATTTTAAGTCTTAATTAGAAACAGAGAAAGTTCAAATAAACTGAATGTTTTTTTTTTGTTTTTAATGTTTTATTGCAAAATATTTATGTGTTTTAGGAGAAGGGGGCATTATTTTGAAAAAAATTAAGTGTACGTATGCGGAGAAAGGGATGATGGTTCTTCAAAAACGTACAGGTTCGTACGAGGGGGGAGGGGTTCCTGATGTGCATTAAAAGGAACATATACTATTACAGAAATTGTTCTTGCTTTCTTGTTCTTTCTTTCAAATGGTACATTTTAATAGATACTTCAAGTGAAAAAACGTGCCTTTTTAAATTATGTGCACGTGCCTTAAATGCTTCATTTATAAACCGCCCCTGACATATATATATATATATATATATATATATATATATATATATATATATATATATATATATATATATATATGTTCATATATATATACATTGCCGCTCACGGAAGTTAGGACAAAAAATATTTTTTCAAAAGAACAATATTAAAATATAATTACGTTATAAAATTATTTACTTATATTAGTAAAATTTATGTTTATATAAAAATAAATCAAGTTAAATAAAATTTGCATCAAAAAAATTCTAAATTAAGTTATTTTAATGTAAATATATTAAAATAACTAACATTTAAAATAACATAAATTGTACTCACAAGTAAAAGTCTTATCATTTTAAATAAATAAACAGAGAACGCAGAAACATATTAAAGGTCATGTATGAACCTGTATTTTACATTATCAACTCAAATCTTTTAAGTTTGTCATTTAACAAGTATTTCTATTGTTTACTATGTTTTTGCAGATATTTTGTGTATTTTGTGTTAGTGTTTTAAAAATTTCAAGTGCAGAAGTTCAAAGGTAAAATTAAAAATTATTTTTTTAATGTAAATTCAAAATATTGAAAAAAATATGCCTTAAGGTAAGCCAATAAGTGTTGAAAAAAAGGACAGGAATACTCACTTTGCTTCAAGAAGGCTATACAGTTAGAAAAATAGCTGAAAAATTAAATCTGAGTAAATCAACAGTTAGCTATACGATTCGTCGATATCGAGAATCTGGAAGTTTGGAAGACAGAAATCGTCCAGGTCCTTCTCGCATAACAACAAAAACTGATGACCGACGTATAAAAATCATCAGTAAGCGTAATAGAATGTTAACTGCTCCACAAATAACAGCTATTTTCAACTGTGATTGAGAAAAAAAAAGTTTCTGTCAGTACAATCAAACGAAGATTGCAAAAAGCTAATTTGCATGGTCGTGTTGCTATCCGAAAACCATATCTACGAAAAGTTAATCGGCAGAAGAGATTCCGTTGGGCATAGCGCCACAAAAATTGGACGATGGATGAATGGAAACAAGTACTCTGGACCGATGAGTCAAAATTTGAAGTTTTCGGAAATAAGCGAAGAGTTTACGTTAATAGATCTGCTGAAGAAAAAATGCTAACACAATGTCTGGTTCCAACAGTAAAATATGGTGAAGGCTCTGTGATAGTTTGGGGTTGTTTCTCTCTGGATGGAGTGGGATATTTGCTTAAAATCGATGGTATAATGAGAGCAGAACATTATAGAGATATATCCTGGAAACAAGTGCAATCCCTTCGGGACTTCGATTAATCGGAGATAATTTTATTCTGATGCATGATAATGACCCTAAACATACTGCATTGTTACGTAGAAATTATTTAGAATCAAAAAAGCTGAAAATGTATTACGTGTAATGACCTGGCCTCCCCAAAGCCCAGACCTCAACCCCATTGAGTTACTATGGGATGAACTGGATAGAAAAATTAGAACTGTATGTCCAACATCAAAATCTCATTTATGGAACATTATAGAACAGGAATGGAATAATATTCAAAAAGAAACAATTAGAAAATTAATTGAAAGAATGCCGAAAATAGTTAAAGCAGTTATTAAATCAAAGGGTAGTTTTTTTGACGAAAAAAAAATTTAATTAATATAATGGTTTTCGTACATTTTTATTACATAAAACTAACTAATAATATATTTTATATTGAAAATGTATAAAAAATATAATTTTTAATAATATTATATATTAATTTTGCTTTTTCGAAAAAATCTCCACTGTCCTAACTTCCGTGAGCGGCAGTGTATATATATATATATACATACATATATATAAATATATATATATATACATATATATGTATATATACATATATATTTATATATATATATATATATATATATATATATATATATATATATATATATATATATACATACATACATACATACATACATACATATACACACACACACACATATATATATATATATATATATATATATATATATATATATATATATATATATATATATATATATATATATATATTTATATATGTGTGTGTGTGTGTATATGTATGTATGTATGTATGTATGTATGTATGTATATATATATATATATATATATATATATATATATATATATATATATATATATATATACATACATACATACATATACACACACACACACACACACACACATATATATATATATATATATATATATATATATATATATATATATATATATATATATATATATATATATATATATATATATATATATATATATATATATATATATATACATACATACATACATACATACATATACACACACACACACACATATATATATATATATATATATAATATATATATATATATATATATTTCTAAATTAACAAGATACCACAGATATAAGTGCATATGTGTATGAGCAATTCACAAACGTTTTTATTATTATGCTAATAATATGTAACTGTGTGTAAAGAGTTTAACCTCAGTTATTTATTCATCCACCTTTTGGGTGGATGAATAAATAACCATGAGATTACACTGCTGTGTGTGTGTGTAAAGTGAGAATCGTGTGTATTTTACGATTTTAATAAACACAAGTGATTGTAATTTACAATCATCAAAACAGAACATTTAAACATAATAGTAAAAAAAAACCACATTTTCTGTAATATTTTGATCCAGAAGTGATTGATTAAATTCATGAAACTCCTTCATAGAATTACACTGATGAAGATCAAAACTATTTTCCTCTTTAATATGGTTGTTATAGCAACATCATTTTCATTTAGTCAGCATATGAATAAATTTATATTTAAAAAAATTTATATTGAATGCCTTTATATTAAAAAACTTTATATTATTACTCTTGCATTCTTAATAAAAGGTGGGGGACGTTTAATAATTTTTGGAAAAATTTTGTCCCACCCGTCCTAAGCTTATTCAGACCCCGCCTCCTCTCCCCGTTTACAAATTTCTACTTGTTATCAAAACAAAACAAAAAAAGAAGTCAGTAAAAATCGCCCATAAAAAAAAAAAAATTTTTTTAGTTACTGATATAAACAAAAACTTTCAGTGTAAACAGGCTTTAAAAGTCGCCGACCAAGTAAATCTTGACTTGTGGAAAATGAGCTTATGGTTTATTTCTCACCAAAGTATGAAACTTATATCAGCATATTAAATCCTATTAAAAATATTCTAAAACAGTTGCTAGAGAGTGTGCATTTGACCGCATGCCAGAATATTAATAGTTTTATGCACGTTTTGTAAAAAGTATTGGTTTGGATGAATAAATAGAAATTTTTTATAAAAAATACTTACATTGTGACATAAAAAATTACCGCCCCCTCCCCCCTCTTTTTATTTAAACCTCCGCGTTTATTATATCTGTACTAAAATTCCTACCTCCTCCTTTGTATTCCCCCACCCCCCACCCTACCCCAAAAAAAAAACCTGTCAGCAAATATCAGCTATATCTACCTTGTCGGAAAATGTAGACTTTCAGTCGGCAAATATTTAAAAAGGACCGTTCTTTTTTGTTTTGTTTTTTCAGTCTTTTTCTCATAAAATGTAAATCTAGTCGGCGAAAAGTTGTATTTCACCCCCTCCCCCTATTCTCTTCGGGACGCCTTTGAAACTGACTAACTACCCAACATGATTGAATAACACCTTCTTTAACAAGTTCACCTTTTTGTCAAAGAGTTCGACACCAAGCCATAAATTCTTATTACACTAGCCAAAGGTCTAGCTACAGTTTTATATTTAGATATTTTATAAAACATCAAGAAGGAAATGAATTTTTTATTTGGCTAAAAATTTAACTAATTTATACTCACAAGCAGCCGTATTCACGTCTCTCCATTAAGCTTAACGGAGCATTTGTCTAAAATTTCATTACAATATTTCTAAGTAAAGAAACAGCGAAAATTTCTATAAATTCGTTTAAATAAAACTAATACTAATTTAAAACATTTATGTTTAAAAAATTATATTTTTAAAGAATTTTTTTATTAATGTAGTTAATAATAAATTTTGACTCACGCTCCGTTAAGTTTAACGGAGAGATAAGAATACGGCCCAAGATATCCTAAGTGGATTCAAATTTCGATTTGTTTTAAAATAAAGTTAAGTAGTAAGTTAACAGAGTTATAAGTTTAATTTTAAAAAGCTGCAATCTCACAAAACGAGAACAATGTCAAAAACATTTCTGACACACATATATATTAATAAAAGTATAAAGTAAAAAATATTAATCCTATGAAATATTATTTATATGTGAATTCACAGGAATATTTTTTTGTCAGAAACAATAAATGTAGGTAAATATAATAAACAGAAACAAAGTCTAAACTCTTTCAATTTCATGCAGTAATGGAAAAATTCCAAAACCACGTTGTTTCGATAGATAGACACACTTTCTAAGGAAATCGTATTTAAACAACTGGGCCAGTGTATAAAATAAACGAACAAAACTCTGTTTATAAAATAAAATGGACGAAATTCTGATGCTTTCCGTTGCCCTATATTTTGAAGACCATGTGGGCGATGTGCAAATTCTCTGGAATGTATGCATTAAACGTTAATATTAAAGTTGAAGTTTGACTTATTTGACATGCAGATATTTTTCCACATGGACCATTTTATAAATAATGTTGTAGTCTACGAACAGTACCTAAACATACAAGATGCGTGTAGTTTAATGGAAACGATTCAATAACATGTAAAACTAATTCAATCAGGAGAGAAATTATTTTTTGATGAATGTGAATAACTATTTCTCTTAGAGTTTTTAAAATTCTCCTTGTATTTTTAGAAAGTTCCAAACATTGATTACACAATATTTTGAGAAGTTTATTAATTTATGCCCTTGCCCAATTATTTCCAATAGCACAGGCTGAAATTTGTTGACTTGGAGATAGTAAATTCTGAGATTTATCATGAATTTCATAATATTTTATTCTTTATATAGTTTCTGTTAAGTTTTTGTTAAATTTTTTTATGACCAACTGCAGCTTATAAGCACCCTCGCCCCGTTAGTTAATTTTGAAGAAAATAAGAGTTTGAATGTAAAATCTTTTTTTTTATATGAAGAAAAGTTGTTTTTTTATTGTGTCTTTTGTGTAAAACGCACAGACTTAACTAATTACCAAAACGCATTAATAACTTGGGTGTCTATATCGTGACGTATGCGCAACAAATTTCTATGGCTGTTTTTAGAAATTTCAAGCTTTTACAATTGCTAGCTAACCTGATAAATTTCCTGATGATTATAATAGAATATACTTTTCCTTGTTGATTTCTGATAAAAGTTACGCCAAAACAATTTTGCGCAGTGACTGCAGTTTGTGTTTAAAAAACTTTTATAAGTCAAGTCAAGTTTGCTTCTGCATTTATCTTACATTTTTTGATTAGTTTTGATTATGGTAAATATTATTGCACAAAAAGATATAAAACTGGTACAGATATACAGTTTCACGGAAGGTACATTATTTCACGGAGTTTGAATTTATTACAATAGTAATAAATAAATAGTTTTAAAGAAATAACATTGTAGTTACTATATTTAGTCTTTATTAGAATATATCCCATAAAAATATATTCTATATATTTTTAATAAAAAAAATTTTCCTAAAAAATTTAAATAAACTCATATTTCTATTTTGTTTTTTCTAGTTTTTTGCAACAAAGTGACGTCACATACGCCAAAAAAAATTTTGGCTTAAACGATTTACAAAAAAACCGCGTCATCTTTAAAGGTCCATGAAAAAAATGACGCAATTTTAGCTATCAGAAATAATCAAATCTAAAATTGAAGTTTCAAATTTGCCAATTGGATAAGACTATATGTTTTGTATTTTTTCAATCTTGTCAATTTTTCAAAATACAATAACAAAAACAAAATAAAACAGCTCAAGCTAAAAAGAATTGTTATTATTAGAAAAGCTTTCTTATATTTCACACAATTATGTATAAAACATTATATAAGTAGATTTTTGACTTTTGCATTTAACACATCTGTTTATTGTTATACTATGTTATATTAGATGCTATGCAAAAAAGCTGCGCTTATTTAGAGAACTCTCTTAAAAAGTGTTGATTAACTGCAATCGGTATAAGAGTTTATAAAATGGTTTGTTTTTCAATTACATTCATAAATTTGATAGATCAGTAGTCTTTTGCGATGTCATCGGTACCGTTTTGCAATGGTTCAAATCCGCACCCTTAACACCAATATATTTTTAACTTTTTCAATCTGGTCATATATATTTATCACAAAAAAATAAATATAGCAAAAAAGACTTATTTTAGTAAAGATTAAAGTTTTTTCTAGCTACGGACTTTTCTTTTTTTATTATTTTTTGCCTCCAAAGTAGCACCTTCTGGAATAACAGGACTGTCTTATTTATCTTTTTCTTTATTCAGCTTCAGGACTGTCTTATTTATCCTTTTCGTTATTCAGTTTCAGATTAATTTTTTTTTCAGACCTATTAGTACTAATTCCCTGAGCACATTAATAATAAAGTATCTTAATCATCACACATATGCAACAAGTTTCGGCGCTACTTCAGCTTCTTTCGCCCACCCCCACCCCCCTCTCCCTCTTATTTTGTTGTTGAATATGATAGAGAATTGTATGCTGATTAAAAATCGTTGAAAACATAGGTCTGAAAATTAACAGAAAGTGCTCTAATTCGATATTAAAGTTTCAAAAATTTCACTATAAAACGCTAATATTCCTCATTTTTAATTCCAAAGTTTACGTTTAGAAATCGATCGTTTTGAAAATCTTATTTTAACTTCGCAACCCGGTTTTCATTGGAATAAAAATATATTTTTTTTTAATTAAATTAAATTTTTTTAATGAAAATATATTTTTTAATTAATTTTTTTTTAATTCTTTTAAGATATTGCTTTTTAGATAAACATACATCGACTGACAAATAGGGATTGGTACAATTAAATGCACATACATCAATTGAAAAATATAGGTTTGCGCAAATAAATGTATACGTTTTGGGTCAGGGTTAGCATTAGGGCCAGAAATCAATCAGAAATTGATGCGTTATGCATTTTTAAACAATTATGCTTTGAAGTATTGATAGAAAACAGGCTTTTTAAAGTTATCTTATAAAGGAATTTAATCATAACCAAGTATGAAAAAGCAGGCGAATATTAGCGTTTTTTAGTGTAGTTGTTTTAATTTCAACATCGAATTAAAGCACTTTCTGTTGATTTTCAGACGATTTTTTTTTATTATGATTCTTAATCAGCATAAAATTCTCTATCACAATCAACAATACAAAAAGGGAAGGTGGAGAAACTGCAATAGTGCCACAAATTTATCCCGGTGTTTTGATGTCTTAAGAATTATTAGGTTTTTTAAAAATGCTTTCTTTTGTTATAGTGTATAATATCTTTACTTATGTTATGTATAAAATATCTATAAAACTTCATAAGTGCTTTATTTTGTATTTTAAAAAAATTAAAAAAAAAGTTGCAAGTGGTAGAATTCGAAGCGTGACATTTTCAATAAAAAGCTCTGCCAGCTAACCACCCTGCCTCGTTGTCATGTTGACTAATGAAATTTTTAAAACTATATAATAAATAAAAGACTTAAAAAACGGACATAAATTTCTGTAGTATCTGAATTTGGACATTTATCCCTCATTTTTACGATGATAAAGTGTTGTTTATTTTTTTTTTTAATGAAGTTTGATTGAGTGTTACGCAAATATTGTAAAAATCGCTCCTATACAGTATGGACATCTCCGATTTACCTCTTGAACAATTCGGCCATTTCTAGTTTACCCCTGGTGACCCCTTTTTTCACATCGAAATTTAGATGTGATTTAACTTTTTTTGACATCCATCTTTTAAAAGGTGCTCCAACTTACCTACAACATAGTAGGGATAATAACTCAAAAATTGTTAACATGTGACATCACTGGTAATCCCCTTGGACCCTTCAAATGATATAGATCAAAATTAAGGAGATGTTACCACAACGCAGTTTTCAAGTGATAGTAAAACTGTAAAACTTGATAATGTTTTAGCATGTTTTAACATGTGCCAAAGTCTGATTTTTACTTACATTGTAAACCTTAGTTTAGACTTTTTGAATAATAAAAATATCATATAGAAAATATACAGCTGCCAAAATATCAAAATGTTTTACAACATACAGAAGTTTTGGTGTAATTTTTAAAAATAGTTGTTTATGAAAACTTTTTTTGAAGCTGTTGTTTATCTTTAATAAAAATCATACATTGTTTTTAGTTGTCTGTTTGTTATCAATTTTGTTTTTCAACTTCTTTGGAATGTCAGTTACTCGTTCATTAACAGGTATTTTTATTATTAATAAAAAGATTAGAATAAACATTTTGAAATCAAATTTATTATAACAAACGCTCCTATTTTGTTACTTTGTAGCTGTGCATCGAACATTTCTCGACGCATGTCGCTCAGTTATTGTTTGGTTGTGCAGTATTATAGTATACTATTCAACAAATAAGGTTTGTGATTTAGTTATAAAACACAGCATTTAATTACTACTTTTTTTTTAATTTCTTGTTTTTAAAATTAACATAACTCCTCCTACACCTATGCATTATTGTACTATTATTTAACAATTCAATTTAAAATGACACTGCATTGTGAAATCTTTTGCATTTTATCATGATTTATAGACTTTCTCAAGTCTTTTTTTTAGAAATATGGTGAGAAGTTTGACGAGAAATGGGGTTTACTTCAGAGTAAGTTTTGTTTCTTGTGTTTTGATTTATATCGGATATTAAATCCAGTTTTTTTTTTATTATATTGATCTATAAAGAAGTTTTCCGTTTTTCAAACTTCTTTTTGTTAAAGAAATGCAGGCGCAACTGCTACTGACGCAACTGCTACTGACGCAACTGCTACTGACGCAACTGCTACTGACGCAACTGCTACTGATGCAACTGCTACTGACGCAACTGCTACTGACGCAACTGCTACTGACGCAACTGCTACTGACGCAACTGCCACTGACGCAACTGCTACTGACGCAACTGCTACTGACGCATATTTTAGATAAAAACAGCTACTAGCTTTTGTTTGAACATGAACTGGCTGTGAGAAAAAGTTTACAAAACATGAATATATATCATAAAATTTTAAGTTTTTTGTTCATATTCAATTGCACTGTGTTTTTGGAATATGAAGTTCTTCTAATGTAAAAAACTTCAAATAGAACTTCTAAAAATTTTTTTATATAAATCAAGATTTGGTAATTGCAATGTATGAAATTGTAAAAGACATAATACATTAAAGAAACTGTGTGGTTTTATGAAATTGCAGTATCATCTTTAGGAGTCATAAAATTGTCATAATATTTTTGTTTTGATCCTCAGACAAATTTTTTGCTTTAAAACCATCTTTTTCGATTAAATTTAAATTCCTGCTGCGAACCCAATTGAAAGCTAACTTATATTTGATCCCTAAATTGTGTGCCAATCGTCAATTCTCTCAACACATTTAGCAACTCTTCTTCTATTATTTGGTGAAGATCAAGGCCTTGGACAATTTTTTTTGATATTTGAGCTAAGCATCTTTGAAACACGAAAAAAACTTCATATTTAAGTATGTTCATATATATATAAGGAATCAGGATGCTATGCAAAAAATTGCGGTGATTGGAGACTGGGATCAACAAAAACTCCAAAATGTTACCCCCTCCCCACAGCCCCAAATAAGAGGGCAATGAATCAAATTTGTTTTTGTTTTTTTCAATCTTAAACCTCATTTATATTTATCGACAAATTTCAAATTTGATTCAATAATCTTATGTTGATCGGCTTTTATGATCTTATAAAGTTTACAGCCCCCTCAATTTGAGAGAGGGTGTAAACTATAGATAAGGTCATAAAAACCGAACAACAAGAGATAATTGAATCAAATTTGAAATTTGTCGAAGAATATGAACTAAGATTGAAAAAAAAAAAAATAACAAATTCGACTCATTGCCCTTCAATTTGGGGCTGGGGGGGAGGGGCTAACGTTTTGGAGTTTTTGTTGTTCCCAGTCTCCAATCACCACAATTTTTTGCATAGCATCCTCATCCATTATATGTCATACTTAAATATGGAGTTTTCTAAATGTTTCAAAGTTGCTTAGCTCAAACATCAAAAAAAGTTGTCTACGGCCTTGAAGATAAAACATATTGTTTTCTTTCAACGTATTTGGTAGTATGTATGTCATGCCAACAAATTTGACAAATTCGTTCTGGTTGTTCCAAAAGCAGATGTAAGCAAATTTGGTGAAGTAAATGCTGATACGAATTAAATTTAATAGCAGACTTTCAGGTCATAATGTATTGGCAAACAACACAATGATCTTTCAATTTCATTATTATTGCTGGTGCACACAAATCCTTATTTTGATGTTTTTAACTTATTCAAAATCAAAATCCTGAAAATCTTTTATAATGAACCCACTATTGTAAAAAAGTGTAGTATTGCTTAATGTCATGACCCAGAAAAATCTCTCGGGGCATAATTGAACTATCATTGGTGGTAACTGGGATATAAGTCCCTAAACCTGTTTACACCGTCAGTGAAAAAAATCCATTTTCAAATTTTGCATAAAATTGTATTAAAATACATAGTTGAAAAATAACTAACAAAGTTGGTTTCATAAATTTTTATTCATCCCAAAAATATATCAAAAATACTTATGCAGTAAATAACAATTTAATTTAAATCTGACAATTTCAATTCTAATTGCTTTTTTGTTTTTATTGTTTTGAAATACTGTTTTGTAATATTCCTAATCAATTTTTTTGCTGTTCAAGTCTGTGATGGTACTGAATGATGGGTACTGAAAAAATGATGAAATGTTTCAGTTGCTTGCTCTGAATAAACTTCCGAAAAGCTATTGTGACTTCCGATGAATTGGGGGACATAGTGAATGACAGCATGAACATTGGGAGTGATGATGGCGTTCTAAAGTTATAAATAGGAGACTCTGAATTGCTTAATTTTTGCAGCATAACTGTCATTAAGGGCTTTGCCAAAACAAGATAGACAACAGCATTGAGCTTTCTTAGTGTGCCAATAAAGAGAACAGCTGGAAAAAAACAGTACTGCTTGGCCGATCTCCCAAAAGCGTCAACATTTTTCGAAGGCTTCCTGCACTCATTTCAACCCAGTTGTCCAACATGAAATAACTGCTCACACCAAGAGCATGGGTGTGCACTAGAATATGCTTGTAGACAATAAATGATATTTACCAGCTTAATATCGCAGGAAACAGCAAAGGGAAGTTCTTCAAGATCAAAAACTTGTTTGATGTTGCTATAGTTTTTTTTAGTTAGAGATCTTCAGAAATTGCAATCAGTATTTGACGCTTACTACGAGAATCTTTGGCCAGAGAATTGGTGAGAAGTTATTTTGATGGTGGAGATTGTGAATCCTAATCTTTTTCCATAATTCCATAGCTAAGTTTTAGAAAATCACCACCACCATCCACTCCCAACTTCACAGTGCACAGTGGGTCAAAAGTGACATTTTCTAGCCAAAACCTCTAAAACCAAATATTATTTTTTTAATTAGAAACAGTTTATTATATTGAAAAACATAATTTGTGGAATAAATAACATTTATTTTTTAAAAACTTCAAATTTTATTACATAATTACGCAAATTATTAAAAAACTCATTTATTTTCCATTAATAAAAAATTCCGTTTTTACCCAACAAAATTAAGGATATTATTTAAATTTATGTTTTACACAGAGTATTCTATCGTTGGCTCTTGCAATAGTTCAAGTACACCAGATGGTAGACTTTTTTTTTATTACGTATCTTCTTTCTTAATGTGCAAATTAAAGGATCAGATGCACATAAAAGACGATGAAAAAAGTCTAAATTGTTTTTTTTCCGATCGCATTTTCTTGTAAAATTTTCACGAAAAATCTTAAAAACCTTATTGGTAGCCTCTTGAGCCTCTTCAGAAAACATACCTAATGGAAGAGTAAATAGTTCGATGACTTCATAGCCATGAATCAAAATCTTATGAAGTGTTTGGGTCATAGGATACCAAGGGTACAGGAATACATAGAGCGAAGCAGTTTCCCAATAGAATATTTTAAATTTGGATGAGTTAGTTTCAGAACCACTTGATATTGTGGCCAGAATAATATGAAGCCTTTTCATAAGATCTACATCGATGTTCATTATACTAGCTGAGACATCGTATTGCTGAAAAAATTGCCTAGCTGTGTTGCCATCGTTTGATATACCTGCCCCACCTATTCTCGGTTGGTCTATGACAAGACCTATCCTTGTTCGAAATTCAGCACAGACTTCAAGCTTTCTCAGTTTAACAATGTTTTTTTTGTCTTGATTTCTAGCCTGCCACTTCATATTCGGCATCTTATAAGAGATATGGAGCATACATTCTAAAAACCTTATCCAAGCATGCAAAGTTGAAACGCCGTGTTTTATATTGCCTTCTAAAGTTTTTTTTTTGAACAACTAAAGATAAATTGTTCATTTCGATTGGAGATGCACCACACACTGAACAGCATTGGTATGAGTTGGTTGCTGTGGAAATAATAGTTTGAATTTTTCCATCTATCATTGCTAAATTTACAATATGTTGTATTTCAACTTCTTTTGTTGTACCGTCCTCCAATAAAACAGGTACAACAGATAATGTTATCTCTTTAATAGAAGCCATAATTGACTCATATTCTGCAAGAATTACTTCATTTGGTTCTTTTCTATATTTAAATCTCAGAGGTCTGCAGTAATTAGTTGACGATGGTTTCGGATTTCTCCAAACAACCTGTTTTTTGTCATCTTTGAAACAATATAGTTCTAGAGGAACCAAGCAAGTTATGAAAAGTGATTCATCTGTATGAAGTTCACTAGAAACATCTGACAGTTGTTTATAAACAGATTGTCCTGTTGCACCATCAAAGCCAGCTTTTTTATATTATAAATAGTTTAGTACAATCTTTAAGCACAGGTGTGTTTACAAGTAACATTGTATTAGATATTTATTGTTACACATTAAATATCTAATACAATGTTACTTGTAAAAACTGGAATAGGGTGGCCTCCTATTATATTAGGTCTACTATGACGAACTGTTCCATAGGGTGAAGATTCCTTGTTGGCAATGACTGATGCTGCAACTCTTTTAGCTCCCACAGAGTCCATTAACACGACTTGTGCTAAGTTCTTTTGAAAGGTAGACTTTAAGCAGTTATGTGGAAGACCAGAAACTTGTCAACAATTAAAAAGCATTGAGAACATCTTCTTTCAACTGAGTTCTGGTTTGCTTCAGGTTTTTGGGTTGCCTAGACTGGATGTGAAGTATTGTGCTTTGCTTTGCCAACTGAGCAAATCAATCAAAAACTAAATCTCTTGTAATAGGACTGACTTTGATGGGGGAAAAGTCATATAGCTGTGGTTGAGTTTAAAGCTTTCTCTTCTCAAGCCTCCTAATGTTGTCACAAATGCCATTTGGGACTTTTGGATCATTAAAACCAATTGGCAGCTTTGGATTTTGTTGCACTTTTTTTGTCAGCTGTTGCTGGTTAAAAAGCAACTAGCCTTGCCAAGACACAAGAAGCAAACAGTATTCCTGCTCTTTTTGGTTTTTTTTTGCTTATTTTGGCTTTTTTTCTTTTTCTTTATTTAAATGCCAAATCAATGAAAAACATGAATGTACAACTTATGCTCAAGCTTCTTTCCATAATTTTATTATAATAGTTTATATAAAAGCAATTTCGATTTTTTAAATTTTATTGGTACAGGTAACTCGTATTCTTTTTTAAACTAAAAATATTTAACAAGTTTCTATTTATTATTTTTTTTTTTTGATTCTATTTTCGGTGCCCCAAGAAGTCCTAACGGTCTTGTCACAGAGCACCGCGGAAGTGCATTTAACCAGGAAGTTCACGCCTCCTTCCTTACCGTGACGCGAAAATATGCCCAGAACTCGTTTCGAACCTGGATCTCCTGCTTATAAAGCAAGCGTTCCAACCACTGCACCACGGCCGCACAGGGTTAGGGTTAGGGTTAGGGTTTTCAGACAATTTATTTAACACCACCTATCAAAATTTATGATGAGGATGAAAGTTATATAAAATTAAGTTTTATTGCTCTAGAGTTAAATATATTGCAGTTTTTTTACTTCCGTTTTATGCAAGTTTGAAAATGGATTTTCATCCACGGACGGTGTAACCAGATTTAGGGACATATTTCCCAGTAACTACCAATAATAGTACAATCATACCCCTAAAGGATTTTTTTGGAACATGACCTCAAGCAAAATATCATTTTTTTTACAATAGCGAGATAAAAATTAAGCTAACGATGTAAAAAACTTAAAGTATTCCGTTATAAAAATAAAGTGCGTTATATCTATTATATACGAAGATCACAGTTGTTAAAAATGCATATCTAATTTTTATAAATTCATATTTAAATAGAGTGTATAAAGGAAGATCACTAAAAAGAAGTATATTGTTAAATCTTCGATTGTAAAAATGAGTTTTTTAAGCTTTCGTTTAAAAGTAAAGTAGTTACTTTGATGAATAAAATACTCAGTAAAATCCTTTAAAAATATTTTATTCCATAAGAGTGGTCCGTGATAATCAATACAGATCAACACAAAATTTAAAAAGATTTGTTTGAAAAATGCCTGCTTAATAAAATTATTTATTGAGCAGTCTATTTTTCAATTAATAATAGTTGCATAAAATGTATTTATTTTTATCCTTTGATGAATATTAACTATGGAAAGAAATCGGGGATGATTTGGTTTTACATATAAACATAGAATATTAAAAATATTAGGCATATGTATTAAAAACTTTCTTTTCAAATAATAGAGGCTTGACATGAGTATAACGGTCTTTAAAATAAATAAGACGTGCTACATGCTTCTGCTGACAATGAAGAGGTTTAAGTTTATTTTTATTTGTATTGCCCCAAGCAATGTTTGTATAGTTTATGTGACGATGAATAAATGAATGATGTATTTGTACTATAGTATGTTTATTTAAAACATTTCTTGCTTTGTACAATATTCCTATACTTTTTGAAATTTTACTTGATAAGTTTTTAATGTAACTTTTTCATGTAAGATTTTCATCTATACAAACACCCAGAAAGTTGGTTACTGTTACTTTTTTAATTGGTATATTGTCAATAACAAGTTGAGGCATGTTAATTGGCAGTTCATGTTTTTTAAAAAGAAAATGGAAAAAAATCCATTGAGTTTTATTAATGTTCAGAGATCATTAATATAAATAAGGAAAAGAAGAGGTTATAATATGGATCCTTGAGGAACTCTACATTTAACAAATTTGATGAAAATGTTTTATTGGTGTTAACAAATTGTTTACGATTAAATAACTATTCAACCATTTTAAAACATTGTCTGTTATACCATAATATTTTATTTTTTTAGCAAGAATTTTATAATCAATTGCATCAAACGTTTTTGCTAAATCTATAAATATTCCCAATGTGAATTTAGAATTGTTAAATAAGTCTGATATACTTCTTGTAAGCTTGATAATAGCATGCTCTGTTGAATTATTTTTATTTTGAATCCATATTGCATGTTATATAATAATTTTTTTGCTAAAAGGTGATTGTATATTCTGTTGTGCAAAATTCTTTCTAAAATTTTAGAAAAAACAGAGAGGATGAAAACTGCACGATAGTGTTTTGCATTAGTTTTTTCTCCTTCTTTAAATGTATGAATATTTTTTGCTATTTTTAAATCATTAGGAAAAAATTCCTAATTAATAGAGTATTTAAAAATTTGTGCAGTATTTATTATGTTATTAATGCAGATATAGCAGCATTCTTAACTTCGTATCATATTGCAGCCTTAGCCATATTAGTTAAGTCTTTGTAGTATTTTTCAATAATTATTTGCACTTCAAACTCGTCACTTTCAGCTGTATTTAAACTTGAGGATGCAACACTAAAACTTTTGTTTCAATCAACTTCTTATGATATTTAAAGATTTCTCTGCTTACTTTCCTCACAGAGACAAGTTGTGTGTTTCATTGTGCACTCACTTTTCCGACATCCAGCTTGCTAAATGTTAATTGTTATACTATTAAATCAAAATCATTTTAAAATATTTGTTGCATAGGCTTCTGCAAACCATAGAAGATGGAGTGAGGCCCAGGAAAAAAAAATTTTATAGAATTTCTATAAACTTTTGGAACATATGGTCTATAGAAATTCTATAGAATTTTATAGAATTTCTATAGACCATAAAGGCGTGAATTTTTATTTTATAGAAAAAAAAGTCTTATAGCAATTTCTATAGAAATTAATAGACATTGTATAGAAATTTTATAGCATTTCTATATAATTTATATAGGCCATATGTTTCAAAAGTTTATAGAAATTCTATAGAACTTTTTTTCCTGAGGGGGGGGGAGGGGTTTATCACTTGACATTTTTTTAATGTTAAGTGATAAAACACTTATCACTTAGCATTAAAAAAAATTGTTTTAAATTTAGATTTATCTATCTTTACAATCATCTATAATTGGATGATCACACTGATAAGCAGACAGATTGAATAACATTTCCAGTTTTTTTTCTAGCAAGCTTATACTGAATGTATGGTGTCTAGATTGAAACTGCTCTCTAAAAATAGCACTTTTTGAAATGTTCTGGAAATTTTATTTGCCAATGGTTTTTCTTTATTAAAGGATAAAGAAACTGACTATTGTCATGGTTGATACAGAGTCAATTTTCTGTACATTAAATTAATCTTCCTTAAACCTGTAATTTAATTGTAAGTATTGAGTGAGTTGTTTGTAAGTTGGTAAATCGCTCACCTGTAATTCAATGGGTTTTCTACTAAATCTTTCACTAATTTACGATAAACTTGCTATTTTAATTTATACGAGTTTTGTTTGAAGCCTTTGTTGGTCTTTTAAACCTTTTTGAGCTTATGTTGATATCACAAAATGAATTTATCATACAATTAAAAAAATAAAGCGAGAATCTTCCATTTAACTTATTAAAGTATAATATTTTTTGGAAATTTGAACATGGTATAAACAATTATTAGTGCTATGTACTATTGAGCTATGTATTATTGAGCTATTATTAAGTTATTATATTATATGTAGTATTATTATACTATATATAGTATTATTGTATTATATATTACTATTATTAAGCTATTATTTAGTAATATTGAGTTTTAAATCTAATTTTTAATAAGTTACAAATCCAAATAAAAGCATCCCAGCAAACAAAAAGACATCTTTTAGCTGTCTTAAAGGCGTCTTTTCAAATTTAAAAATACGTCTTAAAGAAATCTTATAAAAGTCTACGTTGTCCGTTGAAAAGACGTCTTGTTCGAGATTGCTTAAAGACGCCTTACTCTAGGCAGATTTAAAACGTCTTATTTAGACGCCCTAAAGACGTTTTTTTCAAACGTCTTTTATTCTCTTTTTAGACGGCTTTTGGGTTTTTTGTTAGCTAAAAATTAGCATCTAAAAGACGTCTAAAAATGCTTAACTTTGTCCATCAAATAGACGTTTTATAGAATACTGCTTAAATACGTCGTACTCAAGACAGCTTAAAGCTTTATTAAGTTAAACTTTAAGAGAACTGTATATCATTAAGTAATGGTATAAATAAGTTGTCACTTCCAATATTGACAACATTAAATATAACATAAAGCAAACTCATAAATTAATGTTGCATTTTATAGTAACGTAAAAAATTTTAAAAAAAGGAAACAATTTAATATGCGATGAAGCATTTTTACAAAACCGTCCAATTTGGGGACTAATATCAGCATTTGAAACCTTTTCAAATCTTCTCTTTACAACTTTTTAAAATAAAAAAAATTGTCCTTATATTTGCCAAGTAATAAAATGTAAACTTGCCAAATATTTTTATCGAACAAAAATCTTAAAAATAGTTTTAACTTAACATAGATTTTTAATTAAATATTAAAAATACTTTTAAAAAAGTTAGTATTTTATTAGGGTTAAAAATTTCCCGGCAATTTTCAACTCGGGATATTTTGGATATTTCGGAAATTTTCAAAAAAAGGTAAACTATTTTATAATTAATGGTTAAAACTTTATGTCTTATTTAAGCAGTTGTTATAGACAATTTTATTGTAAAATATTGTGAAGTAGATTATAAAAATTTTAGAAAGATCCCTTTGAAAAACACTTTTTTTGGTATTTTGTAGAGTTTTTTTTATCACAACTTTAAGTGGCAACTATGATAATTCGTTTTCAAAGTTTTCTGAAATTGTTTTATCCCGTTATTTGCTAAGCATAATGATGCACATTGCTTTAGAATGCTTTGCTTCAGGCTTGACATAATTTGCACCGCTATCCCTAAATGGAATGGGGCTAATTTAATAGATATTTGTCAATATCTATTAAATTAGCCTACAAATTACTGAAAACTGTAAAACTGTATATAATATATATTAACTGTAAAATTATATGTAATACAGAGGCGTAGAAAGAATTTTTTGGTTTCCGCCCCCCCCCCTGCCCCAAACGTGAGAGCAACAAATTGGTGAAGTATTTTTTGTACTATACTTAACTAGACTTATATTCATCGATAAATTTTAAGTTTCATAGTATTATCTATTAGCGTTTAAAAATTATTACCATATAAAATTTGCAACCCCCTCAAATTGAGGGGGGCTTAAACTTTATATGGTCATAATTTTTGAGCGCTAAAATATTTTAAAATGAAATCTAAAATTTATCGATGAATATAAGCCTAGTTAAGAATAGTACAAAAAATACTTCATCAACTTGTTGCTCTCACGTTTGGGGAAGGGGGGGCGAAAATTTTGGGGCTTTTTTGTTCCCAGCCTCCAATCATCGCATTTTTTTGCAAACCCTCATTATTTGACATAAGTATAAACATATAAATGTTTGGAGTTTGCTCCATGTCTGGAAGTTACCTATCTCGAACACCAAAAAATTCTTTCTACGCCTCTGATGTAATATATAAGTAAAATAATATATATAAAACATAAAGATATATATAAAAAAATTTGATTTAATATTTACAGTATCTTATAAGTTTTTCTTAATTTAAAGACGTTATTGATAAATCAAAGGCAAAAAGTAAAGAAAAATTCGCGCTAAATTTGAACTACGTAAAAATATAGTCAGCGATAAAAATAAAGAACTATTGATTTTGAGGTCATAAATTCCACCGCTATGTTTCAATAAAAGCTTTTAAGACTTAAGTCTCACTCGCCAAAACCTTGCTATCGCACTTTTGACTTTTATTATTATTATTATTATTATTATTGTTATTATTATTATTATTATTATTATTATTATTATTATTATTATTATTATAAGGTGCCCCAAGAAGTCCTTAAAGTCTTATCACAGATCATCGCGGATGAGCGTTACTTTCACGCCTTCTTCCGATGTCGCAAAACTTGCCTAGAGGAGCGATTTGAATCACATATCCTATGTTTCTAAAACATGTGCGCTATCGCGCGCCACAACTGCTCATTTTGTAATCGAGTTTATAAATCAACAAATTAAAAAATGAGGAGGAGGGGAAACAAACCCGTAAAATGTATCGTTTCTTAAAAATTAAAAAAAGGTCCTTAAAAACTATAATTCACCCAGCTAAATTTTGTCAAATACCCGACTTGCTGACTAAATTCGTCAAAAAACCGAATATAACTTGAAAGTCGCCTTCTTTGTAGGGGTATAACACCGCTTCCCCACAAATACTCCCGCTAAAATCATCCTTGTATGCAATCTTTACATATAAAAAATCATTGTGTTTTTTTAAAACACTCTTTAAAGTAATACACAATAAAATTTGTTAATCTTACAAAGATTTTATTCTCAGTATTTGGTAAATATTTTACGTCGTAGTTGAAGTAGTTGAGAAGTAAAAGCTAGAAATATGTTATACACAAGCTCAAAAGACAAGCTAACTCGGAAAACATCTACTTTTTGTTGTTTCACAAAATTAATGTAAATTAAAAGTAACATATAACAAAGTAACTTTATAACAATGTATTATTATAATACTGTAAATTATAATAATGTAAATTAAAAGTAACATATAACAACATATAACAAGCGTTTTATTGCTTTTTTAAAAAATTGCGCGATTCTTAAATTTACTATAAAAACTTGACTAAAAGGTGCGCATTTTTCGCTTGTGGGTCTTTATTTTATATTTTTATGAAGTATTTAAAGAATACCCAAATACTACGATCATAAAACGCATATTTTTGAAACAAAGAAATAAATTTTATAAAACTATTTAATAACTATAAGTTTATTGCAATAAAAAAAATTGAAAATTTCCCGGAAAATACCAGAAAATTCACTGAAATTTTTCTCCATATTTTATTAATAATAGTATTTGTTCTGTTTTTTACCTTCTATTACATCCTATAGTTAGTTTGATGATTAACCAATCTTTCCATAAGAACCTTTAAAGTTTAACTGCGTCAACAATATAAACTATTTGTAAATAATTTATAAAACATAATGAATAAATAACACAATTAATGAAAAATAAACAGTTTATTATATTTAATTATATTTTATTTTCAATAATATATATATATTTATACTTTATATTATAAATATATTATTATATTTAATTATATTATATTTAATATATAATTATATTTACTACAAAAAAATACAAAAAATGGTTGCTATATATTAAAATGTAACTAAAAATACTTATTCATAACCGATTTCGTCAGCTGTTTAAAATCTTCGGCACCTAAAAAACTCATTTGTTTAACCTAAATGAAAAAAATTTCAAAATTAAAATAACAAAGTTAGATTAAAATAATTATTTTGATTTTTTAATATGTAAAGACAAATATTTACCAAATCAAGTCGAATCGAATTATCCTCTAAATAATTGATGAAATTCTTCTACTCGGCAATAGTTTCTAACTGCATGACTGCTAAATTACTACAAAGTTGTTTATTTTTTGCAATAATAAGCTCCTGGTATTTAGGAGTCTTTCATAACATCTTGAACATCATATGCTTGTACTCTAAGTTATATAATGAAAATGAAAGAAAAAATATATAGAATGCAAAATATTTATACGAAGTCAAAATGATCAGCATCTATTGTTTTTACCTCAAAAAATCATACCTAAAATAATCTTGTGATGCACACTCTTCAAATTTTATTGCTAATGAAAAATAAAATAATTGCTTAAGGGCTTACTTCCAACTTCCATAGGAAACTAAATTATAACTAATTTCTCAGGTCCAAAGGGTTCGATCATAGTTTTTACTTTTTCGTTTGATTTCTGATTCTTTTTTTTTTTTGTAGTATTGAGTAAGAGATGAAACTAATGCAAATATATAATATAATATATATATATATGTATATGTATATTTATATATGTATATGTATATTTATATATGTATATGTATATATATATATATATGTATATGTATATGTATATATATATATATATATATATATATATATATATATATATATATATATATATATATATATATATATATATATATATATATACATATATATATAAAAGTATATAAGTATATATATATATACAAATATATTTATATAATATATATATATATGTATATATATACATATATATATATAAACATATATATATATATACATATATATATATATATATATATATATATATATATATATATATATATATATATAAGTGTATATATATATATATATATATATATATATATATATATATATATATATATATATATTCATATATATATTTATATATATATATATATATGTATATATGTATTTATATATATGTATTATATATGTATGTATATATATATATATATATATATATATATATTTATATATGTATATATATATATATATATATATATATATATATATAAATATTTATATATATATATATATATATATATGTAAGTATACATATATATATATATATATATATATATATATATATATATGTATATATATATATATGTAAGTATACATATATATATATATATATATATATATGTATACTTACATATATATATATATATATATATATATATGTAAGTATACATATATATATATATATATATATATATATATATATATATATATATATATATATATATGTATATATATATATATGTAAGTATACATATATATATATATATATATATATATATATATATATATATATATGTATATATATATGTAAGTATACATATATATATATATATGTATACTTACATATATATATATATATATATATATATATATATATATATATATATATATATATATATATATATATATATATATATATATATATATATATATATATATATATATATATATATATATATATATATATATTAGGGTGATGACTTTTATACAACCTCGTTTCCCTGTATCATAATTTGATGAGCTTTCATTTAAGACTAATTAAAATATTACATTTAAGGCGATTTGATAAAAAAAACATCACGCACAAAATGATTTTGAGAATTTTATTTATTAGCTTTTTGGCCAAATTTTTGAAGTCACTGTAAGCAAATACAAAATTGAACAAAAGCTGTAGAATCACATGCATACAACATTATATAGGATCATCAAACGCCCAAGGCAGTCAAATATTCACGAAAATGTCATTAGAGAGGATGAATCTCAGTGGACGGTTGTCCTTGTTGCGGCAGAGGTTCTGCAATTCTTGCAAAACATTGATGGCACGCTCGCAGCACTAGTTGCTTCAGGCAATGTTGATTGGAGAGTCATCTGCTTTCCAGTGGGTTTTGAAGCAATTGAGAGCTTTTGGGTAGTCATTTAGAGCTTCAGATAGTTCTTCAAAATCTTTAACGCGTAATAATTGACTGCTGAACCAATGGTCAACCCATGAGTAAGAAAGGAATGAACAGATTTTACGCAACCTGATCCGGGTTTCTGGCATCAGAATAAACGCAACTCTTTTCTCTTCAAACATTTGCTGCAGCCGAACAACAACGCCTGTCTTCTTGCCGTTATTCACGTTTGTTGTGTCGGCAACAATCATTACAACTGATCCCCACAGGTTGAACTCCTCTAACACATCCTGGGGTCCTTCTGCGATTGTTTGAGCTTTCCCATCTTTCAATTTTAACGCAGTCAACTTAACTTTTTTAGATTCATTCTTGAGGACCACGACCTGATATTCAAAGCCTTCAATGTGTTTGCCGTCAAAGTATATGCTCCACTTCTCCAGATGAAGCGTGCTCACCACGTGTTTCTTCACTTGAACAGCTCTCGTGTAGATACCCTTGTGGATTGCTGATTGGCATGAAGTTGGGATTTAAATGCCCTCACCAGAAAGATGGCGGCACACCACTGCTGCTCCATAGGACGGCAGCTTTGAGCATGTAACAAGACGTCTTGCTATGCCTGTTGGGTTATGTTTCTTTTTGCTTATTGATGCTGCATTGTCATCCTCCCAAAGACTGTCCGTACTGTTCTCGGATGAGTCCGTGCTACTTTTGAACAATCAGGTTGCGCTAAGCTGGTAAGTGTGGACACAGTCGCTTCCATTGCCCTCTTTCGCTTGGATGGGTGGATGGTATTGACACTAGCAGGTTTGCTAGTCAAATAATCAACTTGACCTTTGCTCTCAATTTGCAGTTTGTAGGGGTTCTCATCCTCTTTGCACAACCATTCAATTTTCATCTTGGTTATGTCAAATAGTTCATTCAATGAATCATAGTTTTATTTTTTTCTGCAGCGCTCGTAGTCTTTCAGATGTTTTGCGAATGCACAGATGGCTTGATCAGATACATGCGGGAAGTTCAACGTTTTGCTTTATAGGTCTTTAAGTTCTACAGCAATTAAACCGATCCTCTCTCTCTCCGTTCTTTGGCAGCGGATTCAAGAAATTTGAAGCGTTTAAAGACGTGGTTTTTCAGGGGCACGCGACTCCGTTCGCTGAAGGGTACTCCATAAATTGCCACGTTGCCTCTTCTTGATGGGGCTTGAAACTGGAATAAGATTTTTGTTCAGGTTTTCTTGTTCTGCTCCGTCTTAGAAGAGCTCTTCTTGGACGACATGTTGTCTTCTACTCAGCAACTGAAATAGGAAAGGCGTTAAGGTCAATATTAATTACGCAACAAATTAAAGAAACTGTTATTAAGTTTTCAATTGAACTGTTAATATATTTTATTTCAAAAGAAGCGAATAACTATTAAAGAAAATAAAAAAGGCAGACACTAATAAAATATTATATGCTCAATTATAACTTGCGAAAGACTTGAATGTAACTTACCAAATAATACAAGGATCTCTTAATACTCAAACTATAGAGAATGCGCAATAATTAAAATATGGTTATAATAATGCTGACACCAAATTTAGGTAATTAAAACTCAACTACCCGCTTTAAACACCTCGTTTGTATACAAGACTGCAAAACAGTGGAAAAAAATTATAGAACTCTACAGAAGCTTCCCGAACAATTACGACAGCGTGACGTCACTGTCCAGTTACGACAATACGACCATTACGACAATAGTCTATATTAATTATAAAATTTAAACTTGAATAAAACAAACATTTAAACGGTATCAACTAGAAATTATAAACTTGTCGTAAAAAATTATAAACTTGTCGTAAAAATAATTATTACATTAATACGGTATTACACATAATTTATAGTCTCGGCAAAAAACGAATATTTCCACTAAAACGATATACTATTAATTTTTTATGGTTTTTATTTTCTGATGAAACGTCAACTGAATAATCACCCTAGAAACGTCAAAACACAATAGTCAAAAACAATCCACAGAACACTGAAAGGACACTTACCGTACACAGACCTGAACACTGAATGATACTCTCCCCCATAATTCACTTCTCAACACTGGACACTTGCCCTAATATGGTAATTTACCTAGCACTCCCTAGCGGTCAGCGGTGGACTTTGCTCCGTCGGGTCCACGTCTTGAGGATGTATTGTTGAATCTTAGGATGTACCATGAGTCTATCAACGTTGGCTTATGCGGGGAATCGCCTTCGCTGTTGTCGCCGTGCGTACCTGGAAAAGGGTCTGATGGCGCGTTGGGGGAGGGTAGATTAACTAAAATATGGTCACTGGTCAACTTCTCTGGTTAACCCAACATTTACTATATATCCATAAAATTAAAATTCTCTAGCAATTTTTTGTTTGCTATAATCTCTATCTAATTTTATTTTTCTATATCTATTAAAATGAAAATTATTCAGCAACTTTTACAGCTTCCACGGCGATACAATAGCAAAACAAATTTTATAGTGGCATCAGCTATCAATTATGAACTGTTTAAAAACAAATTATTCCGTTAATACGGTAGTAACCATAAACTACGATCTCGGTGTAAAACGAATACTTCCACTAAAACGATAAACCATTAATAATAAGAACTATAACTATAATAAATAAAAATAATAAGTATACTAATATTATGAATATTAGTAATTATAATCCTAATAATCGCAATAATAGTACCTTTAACTATAATCGGAATATTCAGAAGTACGACTACACAGAATAAGGTTTTACAAAGGGACACATAAACCCCCCCTCCTCCTCCCTCTTAGGAATATTCTAAAACATTTGTCTGAAGAATATTGTTGAATAATAATTCCCTTGGAGACAATCGATTATAACGCCTGCCTTGAAAATAAGACCACAAACAAAAAATAATTCCCATGAAAATAAAACCACAAACAAACAAAAAATAATTCCCATAAAAAAAAGCATGAAAAACACACCTGGAGAATTACTCAACTTTTCTGCGGTCGCATACAAAGCTATGATGCGTATATAGAACAATAGACCATTAAAAGTTTACAACAAGATAACAATAGAATCGAAATAAACAAAATATTTAACGTTTATATGTGCGCACGTTTCATGCTCTTCAGATATCTGTTCACAAGCAACAAGAGTACAACCGTAGCATAATTTTGCATACATCGTGTTTTTTTTTTTTGTTTTTTTTTAAATTTTCACAAACGTAATATATCCTTGATTGCTTTTTGTTTTATCGTGACCTTCTACCTTTTAATGGAACCCAACAACCATATGAGCGAACAACTCACCACAACACCCAGCAGAATGGTAAGATAAATATGTTCTATAATAAATTCTTGGGTATATTGAACCGCACCATCACCACCACAACATAACTGACCACCTTTTATTCTCACGTATGACTAGCCTACACTATTATAACTCACCAATAAAATTACCCCATACCATCCCCGGGCGTTATACACACTTAGAATGTATTATAGGATCCATGCACGCCTGAAGACATTTTCATTACGCCAAATAAATTCACCAAACGAAAGAAAACCGAGGTATATGACATACTGAAAGAGGTTGAATCTAGCCAACTCAAAAAAAAAGAAGAAAACTCACAAAAGAAGGACAATGTGGAATTAAATGACGGACTAAGCGATAACCAAGTGCCAGAAACGGTAGGATTTAATATAAATAGGAGACCCCCCGGGTATGAGTTCATCACTCACCTAACCTCACGTGGTAACTAAGCTGTAGGCCATGGAGTTGTTTGAGTACTTTAACTTCTTCGAAACAAGCTTAGACATGGCCCTGATGAGATGAAGGTTTGTAACGTACCACAACTTTCGATCACTGTGATGACCTCAACCCCGAACTCCGCGCGCGCAGCACCATCCCCGATATATACATTTCAATGTTACTATTATTTTACTAATGTTTGAATAGGGCTATTATTTGACTAATGCCTGACTAATATATTTTTATTTTGTACCACTATTGTTTTACTAATATTTATTATCCTGGTATGATAACCATCATTATTACTCAAGCCCTTAGCATGTGTATCGAACATATATTATATAATACATGCGTATATGTATGTAATGTATATATGTATATATATATATATATATATATATATATATTATATATATATATATATATATATATGTATATATATATATATATATTTATATATATATATTCACGCGGATCGAACATATATTATATATTCTATATTTTATATGTATAAAATTATAGATACGCATATATCCCTCGTATCACGCGTATCGAACGTGTACTGTATACTGTATATATAATATTCCCAGTGGGCACAGTACGTTTTTAAAACGTTTTTTGGACGTTTTTTGGACGTTTTTTGGACGTTTTTTGGACGTTTTTATTAGGTTTAAACCTTATAAAAACGTCTAAAAAACGTTTTAAAAACGTACCGTGCCCACTGGGTTGTAGAAAAACATACATCCCCCCGTAAAAAATAATATGAACTGATTGGACTAACCAATTTCATCACATGACCACGATTTGAACCACCCCGACTTGAAAGTGATATAGACCCCTCACATTATCCCATGAGGGAGCCACTAGTTCTTAGACCTCATAGCCCTATCTTTCAGAATCCCCGCAAATAACTACATAATAATATATCCTCCCTGACTGAAACAAAAAGAATCAAGAATCACACTAGGAACACCCATATTTCCACTAAAATAGGAACATCTACATTTCTAATAAAACAATAATAATTTTAAACTATAAACCAAGAATTGAAAAAACGAATATTTCCACCAAAACGGTAGTAATTATAAACCAAAAATTGAAAAAACAAATACTCCCACTAAAACGGTATTATTTATAAACTAAAAACTGGCGGGTAACAAATGTCTCTTCTAAAAACGAGAATAATTACAAGTTATTATAAACTAAAAACAATTTAAATATAATTATAAACTAAAAAGTGAAAAAACAAATATTTCCACCAAAACGGTAATAATTATATACTAAAAATTAAAAAAACGAATGCTTGCACTCTCTAGCACTTATGTAAAACATCTCCTCTCTTCCCTCAGAACTACAACGGCCTGATGTGTTCCAAATAAGTGGTGGAACTTTAATAGCTTCCACTGCGAAACAATAGCAAAATTTGGAAAACAAATTTTTCAACTATAACGGAAAATTCTATAACGAAAAAACTATAACGGAACAACATAAATTGAAAATTAAGGAAAACTAATACTTCCACTTAACCGGTATTAATTATAAACTAAAATACACGAACATTCCCACTAAACCGGCATTAATTATAAA